>NW_014569624.1:396922-478553 GCF_001313835.1 Polistes canadensis
AATACTAATATAATAAGCCGATTGTCAAAATATATACATACGTATAGAATATATACTTTAATAGGAAATAATCAATTTTGTATAATAATTTAGAGAGAGAAAAGTGGACATTTTAATTAATATACTATGTTAAATTATTTCCTTGCTTTTTTTCTCTCATTTTGTTGTCTTGTTTTCGTCACAAGCATGTTAAATGATTGAACTATGTCGATGGATATACACAAGTAGAGTATAGTGTGTGTGATCGCGCAATTAAAAAATAAAAAGGAAAGAAGAAACGACTTATGTCACATAATCGATTCGTGAGCTAACCAAGCTCTGCCAATCACGAATCATCATCGTCATCGTCGTCATTGTTTCATCATCATTATCATCATCATAATCATCATCATTATTATAATCATCGTCATCATCATTGTCGTCGTCGTCATTGTCATCATCATCATCATCATCGACAAGTATATGGAACACAATGCAACAAGGATTACGAACGAATTTGTGATCCGTTTGCACACGCGCACGCAAACTCTGAAGAAGAACACAATGGTTTGTTCGTACTGTATACAGAGAAAAATGTAAAATTCATTCCTAACCACAAGTCCTTTTTATCTCATTCAATTTTTCCGATCACTTTTCTTCTTCTTCTTCTTCTTCTTCTTCTATTGTTTTATTTTATTTTATATAAATCGCGAAGCATATTTTGCGATCACATATAATTTTTCATTTTTGTGCTTATTGATAATAATTTTACCGTTCGTTAACATCGAGAGAAGTAATTATCGATGGCAATTTTATAATATTTACGATCATTATGTAAACGAAGAAATTGAATGGTGAAAATATAAGATCAGTCGAATATCGAACTTTTCGCGAAGAACGAGTACGGAAATTTAAATATTTTCGTTGGATCGTCTTATTAAATTATTATTCTCTTACGATAGAAATTATACGTGACGACGAACGACATATTTGTTTTTTTTTTTTATTTTATTTTCATCATTCATTTTTTTCACGATAATACGGTAAGCGCGAAAGTTCGAACGACAGTAAATCTTTTCTCTCGTCTTCTCTCTCTCTCTCTCTCTCTCTTTCTCTGCTTTTGCTTTAATTTTTTATTTAGATTTTTGCGCTTTTATATTATAATTTGATCTCGTTTCCCTCGAAACTCGAAAATGATCGGTATGTATCGTTGTAATACGTACTTTTTTATTTTTGCTTTCTTTTTCCATTTGCGCAATGACGAAAACATGTATTTAGTTATGTGTGGATTATATGTTTGTTTTTTCTCTTACTGCAAGCTTCTATTCTTTTATTTCTTACGTATGGTACACTTATTAGCTTCCTTTCTACGTATATTATTACCAATCAAGGAGAGCGTTAGATTTTCGATAAGATCGTGTAGTTTATTCGTGCATATGAATATTGTGTTTTTTTTTCTTTCTGTTGCATGTATTAGACAAGGGATATACCATACAGTGCTGAACAAAATTTCGACACGGACTAAATTTTCCTATAAGATTCTATCTGTGAATCTCTAAAAAAAGTACGATTATTTATTTATTTTTTATTTCTAAAATATATCTCTCGTTTTGAAAATTTTTATTTTAAGCCATAAGGATTATAAATAGGCATACAAAAATAATTATAATGCGTAAAAATCTATTTTACTGAACAAAAATTTATTTTCCATGATTTATATTTATTGACATAATAACAAAAAAATTTATCTTCACGGGTTATGTACAATATACTTAAACTTTAATTCGAGAGATATATTTTATAAACGAAATTGTGAATATATAATCGTATTTTTTACAGATGTACAGAGAATGTTTTTAGAACAATTTATTCTGTGCTAATACGTTTTTGTTTCGACACATTATATATATATAACATATTCGTATATAATAATTCCACGAAATGAAGAGATATCCTATTTCCCTCTCTTTCTCTCTCTTTCTCTTTTTCATTCTAATGAATACTCTTTCATTTTCGCACACTCGATCTACGCGATCTTCCGAATGCAATTATCACCGGTTGTCCTTTATTTTTTTTTTATATTAGAATGGATCATACTTGGTGTATGTAAATTATGATAACGGTATTGGTAATGTATATACGTGTTATGTATGTATGTGTGTCATGTTTCGTATATATACACGTTAAGTGCTTTGGTTACGAAAGTAAGTAGTCGATCGATGAAAAAAGATTATATCTTGTCGAACACAATGTGTTCTTTTATTTCGCGCGATTTCGACGAAGCTACGATATATTTTAAATATTTACGTATGGTGGTATGTTGTTCTAAAACAAAGTGCGAAGTTCTTTCTTATTTTTCTTCTTCTTTTGTTAGGAACTTATAATACTGCTCGTGGTAATTTACCCTGGACCGGTCTTACGGTACGTATTTCGTGATCTTATTTTCAATCTCTTTTCTTTTGAATTTTCAAAACGAATCATTTTTGCCTTTTTTGCATTATGCATTTTGAATTTCCCTTTTCTCTATCTTTGTTCTTTTTTTAATACTCGTTGTCGTTTCAATTAATTCAAATTAAATTCAAAAGTCGAAAAAAAGAAGATATATGTATTTATAGACACATATAACAATTTTTCGTTGCAAAGCAAAGACACGAAAATCAGTTGAATTGCTAGGTCCAGCGTATTTATTTTACATTTTTTTTTCGTATGAAAAGTTTACTAGAGTTCACAACTTTAATACTAAATACTCGAATTCAAATTCGAATTCTAGTTTGAATCGATGCTTTACATAATTATATACTTACTTATACGTGTTAATTGATAGAGAAGACAAAAAGAAGAAAAGAAAAAGAAACATCCGATCTCGAGCAACGATGTTCGCCCTTTTTATACATTTTTTTTTTTTTTTTCCCAAATGGAATGTCAGAGTGCACTTTTTTACACGGAACTAAATTTGTTACGCGTGTGTGTATTTTACGTGTTTGTATATATATATATATATGTGTGTGTGTGTGTTATGGCCTTTAGTCGCACGATCTTGCGATTGTTTTCATCTACATAACTAAATATGCATCTCTCTCTCTCTCTCTCTTTCTCTCTTTGTTTCTCTTTCGCTCTTTTCACTAGGATACGCATACGCGCATACTTTCGTCTAAACGCGTTTAGAAGATAAAATTACATAATACGCGAATAGACGACTGGACGTTCGTTGAATTTTCGTGAGGATTTTGTTAGATCGGCATTTTTCTTTTGAGGAGTTTGGCTCGACATGTCCCATATTTTTTCATTTTAACATTTTATCATAATTTTTGTTATTTCCTCTTCGTATTGTTTTAAATATCTTCGAAGCATTTTCTTTCTTGCAAATAGATCGATCACACGTATAGATAGAATCTTGTATTCTTGTATCTCATTCTCTCATTCGTTCGTTCGTTCTTTCTCTCTCCCTCTCTCTCATCGGAATCATACTCGATCGAAAACACCTCTTCTTGTAGGAATCATATACTTCGTGCACTCGTCTTCATTTTCTTTAGACCTATTTTAAAGATTCTTGATATCTCTTATAGTTCTTTCTTTCCTTTTTTTTTCTTTTTTCCTTCTTTACTCTTCCCTTATCAGCGAGCACCTATTTAGGATTTTAATATTGGTTTCTTTTATTTTTAGTTTTATCACAGATGTTTTGTTCTTCATCACATATCGCTCCATTTTATTCGATTCTCTGATTTCTCATCTTCTTTCTTCTTGTGGCCCACTCACATCAGTACAACATACATTATGTATGTATGATGTATAATAATATCCAGCAACGGGATCGACCAAAATTGACATTGCCCATCCCTCTTGCTTGCTTGCTTGCTTGCTTGCATGGTTTAAACGTGGAGTTATTACGTTTCCTCTTTTTTATTTTTAAGCCGACATGATTTAATCACAGCTCTCCTCCATTTTGGCGTTCTTGTGCGCGCGCTCAAGAGGAATTTGTTATTATTATTATTATTTAGTATTTATATTATTAGTATTTATTAATATTATTATTTTTTTCCATTTTTTTCGCAAGTTTTTTTTCTTTTTCTTCTTCTTTTTCTTTTTCTTCTTCTTTTCTTCTTCTTTTATCTTGTTTTTCTCGTTACGATCACGCACACTAAGGCCTGCCTTAGTACAAAAATATACATTCGCGTCTTAAAAAATAGATCTTATAGCATTCTGTACTGGCTAGCGTTCGTTTGATATTTTACATATTTTATGTATTTTGATTCTTGGCAGGCTGCTTAAGTTTAATTATCGGCTATGAGAGAACCATTATCGATTGAACCCTCAAAACAGTGAGGAATACAGTGTGTTTGCGTGTACGTGTACGTGTTTTTTTTAGCATGCATAATACGTGTGTACGAGGATTTTCTGTTTCTTTTTTTCGTTTTTACTTGTTCCGTATCGCTAAACATTAGTCTTACTTTGCGTAATACGCACTACACACAAATTTCCCTTATTTAATTGCTTTTTAATATCCCCTCTTGCTTAATCTTTCACATTGATTCATTTGACGTTGACAAACATATTTCTAACAAAAAAATCGCTATATTTTTATATATATATATGTAGCATTACTTTGTGAAATCCGTTAATTCGTGAAATGACCAGCTAAATTCTTAAATAACTATACGGACCTGTTTAAATATGAAAGACGGCAGAATTATATATATTATAGAATTACATATTATTTTGTTTCCAACTAATTTTAAGTAATATATGAATTTACAAGAGGCGAATAGTTAAGGAATTAGATTGAAATCTAATCTCAAATATAGGAAAAATATTCTTCAGTTTCGTTTCAATACTTGTTTATATTACACTGTTATAAATCCGGAGATAAGAAATATGTGCTTCTTCATTTTAAGGTCTTCTAAACGAAGGTTATCTAATTTCGAGATAGAATTTCTCTATTGATTTAAGAGATTTAATTAAGGTTTCCTTCGAAAATTGTGAAAATAAAAATAAAATAAACGCGAACACATTTTTTGTCTCCGGATTTACAACAATGTAGTATATGCAAATATTTTTTTTGAAACAAAATCGAAGAATAATTTTCTTATACTTTGAATCAAATTTCAATCTCATACTTTAACTCCTCGCCTCATGTGAATTTATATATAACTTTCTTATTTCCTAAAATTACTAATTTTAGTGTATAATAAAATTCCTTTTATATGTTTTCCCAAAAACGCCTAGTTATTTCTGGTAAGACGTTTCCACGATTTAACCAAAGTATACAATTTAATGCTGACATATACACATAGATTAAACAAGAGAGGATATGAAGAAGCAATTAAAAAAGGGAAATCTATATGTAATGCATGTCAAGCAAAAGACAGTTAACGTATAGCGATACGGAAAAAAGTAAAAACAAAAAAAATACATGAAATTACGATGCACACATATGATGCATATACATATATTAAGTTTTTCCACCATCAAGCGAACCGGAAATGAAAAAAAGAAAAGAAAAAGAATAATAATAATAAGAACGCTGGCAATGTTCTTAAGAATAAATAACCGGGGATTAATGAGAAAAATCTTGCTCTCATCTATCTCTCTTTTTCCCTCGCCCTATCTCTCTCTCTCTCTCTCTTTCTCTTTTTTTCATTTTTTTTTCCGCCTATTTGCATTATACATACGTATAGGTCGTGCGTGTTCTTTATAAATATGATATCTTGATTGTTACGCAACGTGCAGCTCGCTTAAAATTTCATGTATAATATGCGCGTGTGTATGCATATTTTTGTTTAAATACACCTTTTTCAGGTAAGATCAGTCTTATGTTTGTTGTATAATCGTCGCGCTCTATAATCAATAATACATACGCACGCTGTGTACCTTTTCGCGTTGTGCCCGTATTAAGCGGCTGCACGCGTGCGTTATTTAAATAATGTTTTTCTTTTTCTTCTTTGTTTGTTTGTTTTTTAACGCGCAGAGATGGTACTATACATTATCATCTAGATTTATTCTTTTTTTCCTGCTATAGTTTCATCTTTACTTTTCTAGTTAATTTTTCTTTCTCTCTCTCTCTCGCTCGCTCTCTCTCTCTCTCTCTCCCTCTCTCGTCCTCACACACGCACACAATAGATAAATTTTTCGTAATGCAAACACAGCACGCATGATCTTTTAAACATACATACGCAATTTCGACCTTTCTTTCTCTCTCCTATTCTCTCTCATTCATGGTCTCGCATGCATCGCACGCACGCACGCGAGCACATGCCTTAGTTTTTTAAATAATATTTATAAACACGCAATTTCGAAGTTTTATGAGAAAAATTCAACGAAAAATTGATCAAAATATTAATCGTTAAATGAAGAAAGAAAGAAAAAGTATACACTAAAAGAAGTTAAGAAAAGAGAGAGGGTAAAAGAAAGAATGGCAGACTTTCGCGCGTTAAAATGACGACTACGAGCGCGCGTTATTCGATTATTAATTATTATACGAGTCTTATATATTTCTCACTAATTGTTTGCTTCTTTCTTTTTCCCTTTCATTCTCTTTCTCTCCCTCTTTCTTATTTTCGTGTTTCAACGTTTTCACACATCGTTCAATAAAAAGAAAATACAATTAAATTGTTCGCGCATGTAGTACGAAATGAAAGGGCGGTCGCAAACGCATTTCTTCATTTATTTTAACCTCTAGTTATTTTTTTTTTTAATAAATAATTGGCTTCATTAATTACCAAATGGTTCGCAAAAATTGTCTACTAAAAATTTTTTTTATTAGATTTTTAGCGTGTACGTGTATGTTTCTTCTCTTTCTTTCTTTTTTTTTTTTTCTTTTTTTTTTTATCGCGAACGTCGCGCGTCAAACGTTTCGTGTCAAAATTATTCTTACACCGCGACTCAGGTACATATTAAGGCCCGTTCATCTTGTATTATAGCGGCATCTTACATTTGTTTCTCACTTTCGTTTTTATATGTTCGCTCTAGAGGAATATCGTTCCTTCGCATACAATTTTATGCCTTAAACTTGATCGAATCTTCCGCATGCGTGATGTATATAAACATATATACATACATACATATGTAGATACATATACATGTATATATATATTACACGTATTACAATTGCTATTCGCATTTCTTATTCTTGATTTTAATTACACACACAGTGTTTTAAGGGGGCACATTATCGCGGCTTTTCTTTTGCATATAAGTGTGGAAATACTTCTGCTTTGATTTGATTTTCTGTTTTCTTTTCTTTTCTTTTCTTTTCTTTTTTTTTTTTCTTTTTTTACTTTTTTCTTCTTTTCGTTTAAAGATTTCGACGCATGAGGTGTATGTACAGGATCACATGTAAAAAAAAGAATGAAATATAATACGTGACTACGATGTACATACGACGACGTTAATAATTATACAAGGATTTGAAAAAAAGTAAATCGCATCTCAGAATAGTATAACCGTATATATATATACGTTGGTTTCTTTTCTTTTTTTCTTTTCATTATTTCTTGTCTTCTTTTTCTACTCACATTAATTTTGTGTTATTCCTCCCTTTTTCACGTGTTATATTATATATGGCTCCTTTGTAAATAACATTCAAAATCATCACCATTATATTTTAATCGCACGATAGAAATGCGAGTGCTTTTTATCGCACCCAAATATTAAACGTTTAAACTTCGATAGATTAGTAGTACAGATATACTTACATATATATACATACATATGCTTATACATATATGTATATATACGATTAGTGGAGCGATTATCTTCGATCTTCGTTAGATAACTATATTACTCCTGTATCGCATATCGGCGTTCGCTAAGAGCATGATGGAGAAAAATGGTACATACGTACAGAACAAACGGTTGTTGATCATAGTTTATATGATATAACACACATATCGCCGTACGATATTTTGCAAGATTCATCTTCCTCGGCTATATCTCTTTGTATGCATGTATATATATATATATATATATATTCCTTCACCGACTTCGGCGTGCGCGTATTCGTGTTAAAGCATTTTTTTCTAGCTTTTTTTTGTCTTCTTCGTATCTTTTCTTTTTTTCTCTTTTTTACAATTGCGTCCGATTGGTTTTGGTATTAAAAATAACCTCGGAACGCTGTTCGACTTCTCGTTACTGAGTTTGACTCTGTACCTCCTGTGTCTTTAATACAAACTACGCAATACTCGTTTAAAAGTATGTATATTCTATCGAGTTGTTTTTAAATATTCCTCTTAGTAGTGTCGCACACAGCATGCTCTTAACGAACGCTTGGCACCCCCTGTTTTTCTTTTTTTTATTCTTATCTACATTCATTTTCTTTCAATGGATTGAAAAAATATCCGTTAAGAACGACACTTCTCTCTTCTACTTATACACATAAACGTTTTTGGAATTTTCGCATTAATTAGTTTTCCTGTGGAAGATCATAAGATCGTACCTCTCTACCTTTTTTTCTAAATAGTTTTAATATGGAATTTCTCTCACGTCTATCTCATAGATGATCGTCTTTCTTCTTCAAATTATTTACCTTGGCTATTAAATATTATCTGTAATGATACGCTACAACATTATGTATACGTCAAAAAATGCTATTCTTGTAGCTTGACCTTGACGTTCTCTTCTTCAATTTTTGGTTGTATTTAACCCTATTCTCACATACACCACCAAGGTACTGAGTTATATCTACTCGAAATTTACTTATTATTCTTCCTCACAGGGGTATCGATGATATTTGCTTGGGTGAGAGGAACGATCGGTATAAAATAAAGATCGCGGTGAGGATATATATACCTGATAGTTTAAGATTATCATTGTCAATATAAAGACGCGATTCCCTGCATAGTTTCCCCAACGAAGAAAAATCACAGCATAAATAAGTCATTCCTACCATCCGTCGTAAGGATTATAGAAAATCGTTCTCTTTCTCTCTTTCTCTCTCTCTCTTTCTCTCTCTCTCTCTCTCTTTCTAATTCTATCTCTATCTCTATCTTTCTCTCTCTCTCTCTCTCTCTCTCTCTCTCTCTTTCTTTCTTTCTTTCTCTTTCTCACATAATCATTGTAATTAATATTACATTGTAATTTGCGTTCAATTTGGACGTTTCGTCGTTAGAAAGACACGAGAGGTAGGTTTATCGATAGAGAATTAGGGATTGATCGTGTACTATACATCGGTAATCGAGCTTACGAACATCGATGATCCACGACGATCCATAACACCATTAACTATGTATTTCTCCCTTGGTTGTGCCACAAATCTAGTTTTGTGCATATAAGGAATAAGTCTTCCTTTAAGGAATGGTTTCAGATAAAGCATGATCGTTAAAGAAGGAACATTGATGCACGTTAAACTCGCAAACGTATAGCGCAATTGTAAATGCGAGCTCCGTATACATATCACATCCATAGAAGAACTGGTAATATCACGGCGCGATAGTACGGTACGACTATTTTCATCCTCTTTCTACTTAATAAGTTACATTTAACAACTAGCTGACGGATGGCAGTATGCGTTAATTAGATTTTGGACTATTAACTCATTATACGTATTCACCGCGTTGTGTACAAAAAAAAATCTTATAGAAAAATAAAGAATATAACTTTACAGCTGTACTTCTGAAAATGTTCTCCTTCCATAAGTGGTCGTAGTAATTAGTGGATAGTCCTCGGATGACATTTTCTTGGCATTTTTTCTTGGAAGTTACTTCTCGTCACAGAGGATAAACGGCATAATAACCTCCCTGCTGTCTCCGGCAAAGGGATTCAACACTACTGTTGGTAATTCTTCCCTACTTAAAGGTGCCCATTGTCTACCCATTATTTCTTGTATTTCCTATAATACAAAGGTAAATTATTATTATTAATTATGCAATATGTATGGAAAAATAACAGATTTACTCACATGAGTAATGGCATCAGTTTTGTGCCACGATTCGCTGTCAGACGCAATATCACTTTCCGCAAATATAAGATGTTCGAGTTTACTTCCTCTGAGACGTGCGATGGCTAATAGATTCTCTTGGTAATATTTGTGTCCTATGAACACTATTTCCACGAGATTAGTACACTTCCAAGCCACGAATACTAGAGGATCTGGGCTGTAATAGATTTAAAATTAATTTATCGTCATTGGTTATTTGCATTGAAAATACAATGCTAATTAGTTACCTATCTGGCTCGTTAGGGTCGTATGTAGCAGGAGTATTTACCGTCATATCTATAGAATCTATCCATATGAGAGATTTGAATGTATCAAAATACCAACTTGATAATCGATGTAGTACTTCTATATTAAATTTTTCACAGAATAATATTTTTAATTGTGTTAGAGGCATAGCAGGTTGAAGAATGTCCGTATGTAATACTTGTACACCAATGTAAGAATGTATGAGATTTAGTCGTAACTCACATTTGGGACTAAAAATAATTTTGATTAATATTAATCGAGTTAATGAGAAACTCTAGTCTTTGGAAAAATAGTAATATTTTATAGAATTACATAATCTTACTTCTTTTGAACAAACAGTTCCCAGCCTGCATTTGATGTTCCTAAGTACTCGCTATGCCAACCATGTACATGTATTACTAGCTTTCTCATAGTGCCACTGTCTAAAGCTCTGAGTAAGGCATCGTTAACAACGTCATAATCTACTGTTAAAACTGTCAATCTAATAAGTGATTTAAAATTATATTCTTCCAATTCTATAAAATCATAATGCTCTGGATCATCTTTGACAGATGCTAAACTGAGATGCGTTAAATGTTTAGCATGATGTAAAATTAATGGTTCTAAAATTAAATCAGCATTTGTTGCTAACTCTTCTATGTATCCTAGACTCAGAGCTTCCAAACGGTTAGATCTTTCAATAATTTTCGCAATAGATTTCATTAGGGACACACTGTTTGTTGGACTAGAAACATTTTTAAAAAAGGTCAGATTCACAAATGTATCTTTTAAATATTTGTAAAACAATATTTTCATGATTCTACCTGTTAGTCTCGCTTTCCATGTACCAATTAGGACTTTCATACATGTTACTACTGTATTCCAAGAATAATTTTCGCAATTGCCTATTACAGCTTAATTTTTTCAGGATATAAGAAGTTTCTATAATATCACTTGCTATGTCACATTTTATGGTTGCTTCGTGGACACTAAGTCCAAAACTATCTGCCAGACTTCTATAAAATTGTACAATTCAAATGTATATGAGATTGACAGTATAAATTTATCGTTAAAAGCTTGTATTACCGACCTAGACCATAAAATACTATCACTGTCTTTCAAAACAAAAGTGATTTTTCTCCAGAAAATCGGATGGAATAATGTAGTTCTCCAATTTCTACAAACCTACAAAAATTATTACAAATGCATTAGATTTGCATAAATTATACGAGATTTTACAATGACATATTGATATGTATAAGTATTTTAATAAGTATATTTTTGATTCTATAGAAATTATATGTACATATATACATATATATATATATATGTGCGCATACACACGCACGACATTACACTCATAGTGACTTTTAAAATATTAGTAATTAGAAAGAAATCTCGCGTGACAAGCATTTAATCGTTGTAGTTTATATACAATGAATAGAAAGGTCGAATTTCGTAAACATCAAACGGCTATGTGAAATATAATCGTTTGATTACCTACTGTGTCAGTTGACAGGAGAAAAAAAAACAAAAAGTAAAAGTATACCTGAGAGGCTATTATCCTGTTCTCATGAGATAAATACGAAAATATTTCTTGCAAAATAACACTGGGCAGATTGCTCCAACAGGAATTGTTGTCCTCTTGTTCCATTTCTACAGTACGATTAGGAGCTAAGCAAGGCGAACAGCTGTTTGCCTTTATCAAGGATAGCTGGCTCTCGCACTTTCTTCTCTCTTCTACTGTGTCACTTTCTTCGTGGTGTTTTAACTTTTCCAGCCAAATTCCACCTTCATTTCCGGCGTGTAGCATTTTAAGCCACTCGCTGGTCATCGTTATCTTTATTTATCTAGCTAAATCCTATTCTACAGTTCCTATCCGTTGTATTAGAAACTAATTCCCAAACCAAAATACGAACAAGGTATTGCGTTCAACTTGTAACTCCCAACCGCACCACCGTTCCTATGGTTGTGTTGGTCGTGTGTATTTCTCCCAATGATTCTCTACAAAACTCTCGTACCTGATTGGTCGACGTTCTACGCACACGTCAACTGAAATATGTCATTTTAAGCGAATCTTTTAGATTTTTGTTTTATTGTTTTTTCTTTTTTTCATAAGATCAATGAAATGACACATTTTTTAACGTTATAAATTTATTTCCACGTATTATTGTGGAAATTTCTTAAGGCAAATTGTACACGCTTATATGTATTTTGTATGATATTAATCCAAAGAAGAGGTTACTTTATGCGCAATATTTCGCGCGTAGCACTCACGCGCGTTCTGTCATGACATTCGTATTAAAAGCTATCTTTGAACTTGACCAAACATTCATACATCGTAGAACTTTTAAAACGATGATCAAGCTAGATCTGAATCTTTAAAAGGTTATAATCAATATAGTTCTGTTGCGGATGTGGAAATTTCCTGATTGGTGTGTTTAAATGATCCAATTGTTGAATATATTGTGGCCTTTCAACAGGCTGAAAGAATCGAAAAAATTCACGTACGAGAAATGCCAAAATGGCGTCTTCTCAGGACGCTTGGTATTTATCGTTGCTAGGTTTAGCTGAAAATTTTCGAACATCGAACCCACCGAATATTAAATCATGTATTCAGTGTCTTCAAGCTGTATTTCATTTCAAACCACCACCTCGGGTCGAAGCTCGTACTCATTTACAACTTGGGAATATTCTGCTTACCCATACAAAAAATATCGATTTGGCGCGATCGCATCTAGAACAAGCGGTAAGTTTTTGATCAAAACTTTATTGACTTTTATATTGACTACTTTTTCTATTAAGGAATTTTTAAACAGTCCTCCTTCTTACATAATCTATTATTTATTTTGAGAACTACATAACAATGATTCCTTTTCTAACCTCTTTGTATGTTTTGATAACAATATTATATATGTTATTATCAACAAGCGTTTACAAATATTGTCAAATGAACATTATTTTCAGTGGCGTTTAAGTCAAAATATAAACACCTTTGATGATGTTAAATTTGAAGCAGTAAGTGTAGTAGCTGAATTGTACGAACAACAGCAACAGCCAAGTTTAAGTAAACCAATATTAAGAAAGGCTATAGAATTATCTCAGCATAATGTTTATTGGCATTGCAGACTTATATTTCAATTGGCGGTAAGTTTAATAATGAATTGTGTTTTTTTATAATATATCATATTAATTATTTATGTTATATGTACTTTTAGCAAATACACACATCTGAAAAAGATTTTGTAGCAGCCAATGGTTTACTGAGCGTTGGCGTTGATTATTCACATCTTAGTAATGCAAGTTATACGCGTGTATTATTTTTATTAAGTCGATGTATGGTCTTATTAATAGATAAACAGTTTACCGAAGTTCATGCTCTTTTAAATTCGGCTGGTCATCATGTTGAAAATTGGCAAGGAAGTTCGTACCAAAAAGAATACTTGAAAGTATATTATTTGGTGCTTCAAGTTTGTCATTTTCTTATGGCTGGACAGGTAATGACTAAATCATTATTATTATTATCTATCCATTTTACATTTGTTGACTTACTTTATATTAAATTTTTATTATGAAACAGGTAAACAGTGTGAAGTCTTGTTTAAAACAATTACAACAAAGTATACAAACGATCATGTCTCCTAACTGGCCAGCGGATGATGTAGTTACAGGTTCTAATATAGGAGATATGTTTATATGGATGCCAAAGGATCATTTATATGTTTTGGTTTATCTTGTAACTGTTATGCATTCCATGCAAGCTGGTTATATGGATGAAGCACAAAAATATACAAATAAGGCTCTTACTCAAATTGAAAAATTAAAAAGTACTCATATAAATATATTACAAATTTTTTGAAATTCATTAGTGCGATGTTGCAATTTTATATAATTAAGTTACTTAATTGTATCATGTTTTAATTCACAGTCGTTGACAATAAGCCGATACTCTCTGTCTTTCAACTCATGTTATTAGAACATATAGTTATGTGTCGTCTTGTTATGGGAAATAAAAGTGTGGCGCTTGCGGAAATAGCTCAGGCATGTCAACTTTGTAGGCGACAACCAAGATTACTACAAGCCCATCGACCGCAACTGCATGCTCTTTTGGGATTATATGCAATGTCTATGAATTGTATGGAAGCTGCTGAAGCTCAGTTTACAGCTGCTCTTAGGGTTAGAGGATAAAATAATTAAACAAGCTGTTAAAGTGATAAAGTAAAAAAAAATAATTTAAATATAAAGTTATGAGAATTATAAAGAGCTATTGTTGATATATATAAACATATATATTATGTACCTTAAAATTTGCATGTGTGTTAAAATAATATAGAATTATATGTTACAGACATCTCAAGAACGAGAACTGTGGACATTTGCCAATTTAAATCTGGCCATAGTATATCTCAGAACAAAAAGAGACACAGAATTGGGTGCTTTAATGGAAAGAATAAATCCAGAATCCTTACCATCACACTCACATTCCTTAAGAGCAGCAGCATACTATGTTCAAGGTCTCCAAGCTTTTTTTGGAGCTAGACATAATGAAGCCAAGTACGTAATTTGTGATCAAATGTAATTAAAGTATTTAAAAATATACATTCTATATCGGTTAAACATTTTTTTTAGGAGATACCTAAGAGAAACATTGATAATGGCAAGCGCAGAGGATTTAAATAGACTAACTTCTTGTAGCCTTGTTTTGTTAGGACATATATTTCTTTCATTAGGAAATAGCAGAGAATCTATGAATATGGTAACACCGGCTATGCAACTTGCTTCCAAAATACCAGATGTGCATGTACAATTATGGGCTACTGCTATTTTGAAAGGTAATTGAATATAATTAATATACCTTACATATATAAATAAATATAATTTTATATATTTTAATTTATCTTAAAAATTTTAGATTTGTATAGAATTTGTGGGGATCCTAATCGTGAAAATGAAGCATATCAAATGCATTGTACATTTTCTCAAACCCTTTTGAAAGACCACTTTCAAAGTACACAAATGAGTGAACATGCTCTTATTCAGTGGACAGATGGTCCTATACCTGTTTTGCCAAATGACCCACCACCTTCCACATCTCAAACAATTCTTCAATAAAATTAAAAAATACCAATTTTGCTTATTTACTTAAAGTATATGGTTGTTAAAATGTGAAAGTATGTCAGATTTGTGTGATAGTGTTGCTGAATGGTCATTATGCAAGAAAGGAAAAAAAACTAATAGTGCAAAACTTAATACATAAAAAGTAAGTTTGTTATATATTTAGAATTCATTTCATAGAATGACATGTGTTGATTCTATATTTAATATGGAAAAGTTATTTGGGCTATCAGAAGGGCGTTTGAATTATTATTATTTTTAGAAAAATGTAATATTCTTTAGTATAGATTCCTTCTATAACATTTATTTCAAATTTAGACGATATGAACAGAGAAAAACGCACATCCTGATAAAACAGATGTATAGAAAATTAAAAAAAAATTGGTTAATTTTAAATTATATTATGTCAAGTGAATTTAATGGAATATTACATGTAATAATATTCTATATATGTTAGATATATTAAACTTCGAATATTCTTAATTTTTATTAATACAGTAAAAATATTTTTATCATTAATTTTATATGTAGCTTGCTATTATGCTAAAAGAGTTAATGTTATTATATTTTAATTTGTATTAGAAAGAGATTTAGTTTTAGATTAAATTAGATTAATTATTGCAGGGTTAACATGATAACATTATACCAAAGTAAAGTAAGTTAAAATAACATTGACAATGATAATGATAGAAATGATAATATTCAAGATAATCAATAATTGATAAACATTGCGATTACCAGAATGACTGATGAGTGTTCTCTGTATTAGTTTTATTCAAAATGAGATACAACTTATTTTATATAATAGTAAAAATGTACAGTAAATTTTAACACAATTTAAGATAAATATTTTAATAAATTTCTTATAGAATTTTGTAAATTCTAACTTTTCTCTGATAAGAAAAAGAGTTTTATAAAATAAGAAAGTAATATATTTACTAAACTCATTTTGTGTGTGCATTAATTTAATTTCTTAATACGAATTTAATCGAAGAACATCTTATTTATTTTTTCAAACGCTTTTCTGACATTATCTGTATTGCAGCTTTTTCCACTATTAAATATGTGATTCAATCTTCATTTTTTTGCAGTCTGTATCTCTTTTCTTTTTTTTATCACACCATGTATCTGATACATATCAAGATTCAAAAATTGTATATGGTGTGGTTAGTAGTTGGCAGAATGACAATAATGTATTTTATTTTAATCTCTTCTGGTATGTTTATTAAAGTAGCCATTAAAACTATAGGCTGTGGTGAAAATGGATGGTTAAGATATATTCACTGATGCATTTTTGTAAATTGGAACATAGTTATACCTTGTATAACAGTACCTGCAAAATATTTTGTAAAAAAATGTTATAGTACTTATAGCATATATTAAATGCATACAAGAGCGCATGTATCTTGTGTGATAATTCTTGTTTGATATGGGTTCATATATGTATGTAGGGTAAATATTACTGCACATAATATAATATAAAATATACATATATATATACATATGTATATATATATCGATGTGCAAATATTAATTCTTGGATTATAGTCACTCTTTTCACTAAAAAATTAAATTAAAATGTTTAATCGATAGGAATTGCTTTATATTCTAATAAAATATGCTATAGTATAGAAGTATGCAAATAAGTATAATAGGAAAAAAGATTAAGGGGTAGGTTATTAGAGGCAAGATTACAAATTACAAAAGAACTTGATCAATGCTAATACAAGCAATACATAAACATAGTGTATGGGGCCTTAGTAGATTATAAGAAGTGATAAATTTTGCCTAAATCTACTTACTCCAATAAATTAAATGTTCATCATGTATATATTCTCAAAATTACAAAGTTGTATTAAGTATGCTATATACAAACGAAAATATAATTGAAACCATAAACTAGGAACATCATGTAAAAATACTTCTTGGTTTTAATGTAATTAAAGTGTAACCAAATAAGTTGTTTATTAGAATCGACTTTTACTTTCTAGTTCCTACATTACTAAGTTTTTGCTTCTAATGTGACTACAAAAAATACATATATAAAAAGCAATGTATCTAAACGATAAATTTATTTCAAAAATATTTATCATATAAACGAAATTAAGATATAACGCATAAAAATCTTTGTATTTTCTTTTTTATTAGATATATAGATATTTTTGTTACACTTAAGATAAAGAAGCTAAAATATAGTTATAGTAAAATTTAGAAATTTACTGCAAGTTTTAACTTATTAATTGTCTATATAGTCTATAATTTTTAATAACTTATATATTTATTACTACAGTGTTGCATTATATTGTGTACACTACTTTCTGTACCAATTTTGTGTAACCTTCATTCTCTTAATTTTTTTCTGTAGTTGCAAAATTCCATATAACAATGCTTCAGCAGTAGGAGGACAACCTAAGAAGAAAAATTCATAAATTAATAAATACATATATTTATATAGAATGGTACATTCATGACTTAATCTATGATTATTTAGTGAATTTTTACCAGGTACATATATATCAACAGGAATAATTCTATCGCATCCTCTGACTACAGAATAACTATAATGATAATATCCACCACCATTCGCACAACTACCCATTGAAATAACCCATCTTGGTTCTGGCATTTGATCATAGATTTTTCTTAGTGCAGGGGCCATTTTATTGGTCAGCGTACCAGCAACTATTACAACATCTGATTGTCTAGGTGATGCTCTGAAGACAACACCATATCTGTCCATATCATAACGAGGTGCGGCAATGTGCATCATTTCTACGGCACAACATGCTAAACCAAATGTCATTGGCCAGATTGAATTCTTACGAGCCCAATTTAAGAGATCATCTACTCGGGCTAAAGCATATTCAACTCCATTACTGGTATTCTGGAAAGGACTGTATGGTTCTTTCTTTGGTTTTTGTGGTAATGATGGATCAGATTTTTGAACTGCAGTACTCATTTGTTTAGCCAAATTTTCTGTAACAACAGGACATGACAGCATAGCTCCATTATTACGAGCAAGGGACAGCAGTCCTTGCTGTAAATTCTCTGAAAAAAAAATGATGTCAATAAATATATATGATAGAAGGGTATATTTATCAATAAATGAATTGATAGCATATAAATAGATTTTTTGAAAGACATGAAAAAAATTATGTGTAAGTAATATTAATAATTTTTAATGTTAATATAAATTTGTAACATCTGGTGCAAAAATCCATAAGTTTATTTATAATATAGATGAAAAATGTTGCAAAAGACTTTGCAACTCGTGTATAAGATCTGTATAGATACGTGACAATACTTTCTACTTTTGTATATACATATATCATGTAACACAGTTGCAGTTTTAACGACACTTGCATTTAAAAAGTTGAACCAAAAAATATGTAGTTTATTTCATTCGAATCATTTCAATGAAATAACTAATTAAAGTTTACATTGTGAGTAATATTAGATACATCATTAAATATATGTTAAATAAAAATATATCATGCGAGAATAACACCAAATATAGGGTATGTACAATGTTGAAAAGTTATTTTTAACATGTGTAATTACGCAAAACTCACGATTGAAAGTTATAGAACGTATCATCGTTATAACCCTCATTGCTTCACAAAGCTGTCTGCTACATTTGATGGTTTCAGACTACTTAAACATAGAACCATAGCGGCAACTACTGGTAATCTTTAGTACTGTGATTACTGCATCACTTGTAAGCAAGTTCAAGCGATACAAGATGGTTATATATAGGGTGTTCCCCAGTTCTTTCTGAAAAATTTTGCCATTATGTTCGATAAATAAAAATAAAACAAATATGTTTTATATAAACATGGGCTTTTAAATGTTTTATTAAAAATTTATAACAAAAATAGGAAATAAAAAAGGGCTGCTTTCTTGTTTGATACTACATATGAATAAATTGTCGGTTTAAATTATAACTTCATTTAAAAATTTTATCCGTTATTATGAATGCAGGACTGGTATCTCTGCAAAGAATATATAATAATTTATTTTATTACTAATTTTTTTGTCATTTTAATTAATTGGAGTCAATACGTCATGAATTTTTTACGTTAAATATGCGCAATAATTATTCAAATAAAAAATAGTTGGAATGTTAATTTACATGTTAAGATACGTTATTTGAGGATGAAACCATTGACAAATTTATTAATTTCTTTTATTCTTACCAATTTATAAGACAAGTTTTATATCTTTTTATTAAAATATATTAGAGGCTTTCTTTATGAAAATGAGTAATTTGTGTTATATGTTATATTCTAATATTACGTATGACTATTTGTATATTGTTTTATAATTTAATTTTATATGTAATCGCATGCACATAATATCTTGCGCACAACTCTTTGCGCACAACTCTGCGCACATCACTTTGCGCACAACACTTTCCGCGCAACATTTTGCGGGGAATGTTTTTCTATTTCACTTCATTAATTAACTGCTATATACATATGTAGGTTATATTGAAAATAGAGTTCTAGTTATTTTTAATTGTATTAATGGCTGAATGTAAATAATTTTGTATTTCAACAGATACTATAGTTAAACAATGAACATGTGAATGCATCATACAGGATATGAGAAAAAAATGATTTCCAAGTAAGTTCTTTATAGAATATTTTTTATTTGCTCGGTTCCTGTTTTATACAAAACATCTAACAAACACAGATGCTTGTCGCTGAAGTGCTTTTAAAGTTTTTCTTTTACGGAAGCAACTAATCTATCGACTTTGCATTTATCGAACGAATCTTTTGTCACTTTTCTCGTTGGATATGCTAAAAAGATAACTCGCGCTTGTTGATTGTATTTGTGTATATAAATATGTATGTAGTATATGAGCGTGAGTGTGTTGTATGCATGTATATTTGTGAAGGAGTGTGAATATGTTTGTATGTAAGTATGTTGTATATAAGTATGTTGTATGTAAGTATGTGTGTTTGTTGATGTAAGTGTGAATGCGCTTGTATATATTATATATATGTTTTTAAATGACGCATTGATCTTTCGTAATCGTCGATCTTAAAAGTTCGTAATAAAACGTGGAATTAAATACTTTAACGCTATGCAAAATAAAAAATATTTGTAATCAGAGGACAAGAGGTCTGCCAGGGGAGGAACGGCGAGAGGGGAGAAGGCGCGTGCTAGGCCATATATAATTAATTTCATAAGTTCGTGGTTTGATATTTCTTCGTCGCGCAATTCGATTATATACAAATAGAATCGAGCCTGAAAATTCGTCGCATTAAAACTCGATGTATTAAAAAAAATATTATAATCTTCATCAAGTAAGAAATTGTTAACATCAACGTTAATGAAAATAGAAGCATTTCGATTTTTTCGAAAAATTCCAGGAAAACGGAAATAGACGCTCGCGTACTAAGTACGGTGCGACCTGTAGCACGTTTACCTTCTTTTTGTTTTCCCTTAACCTCTCATGCGTGTGTGCATTATACGATATAGCTTTCTGTTAGAAATTTACTTAGCGAACGCTCGTTGAACGGTTTACCCGTCAACGTCTAGTTAACAGTAAGTAACAACTTATATTTCAGCAACAATAACAATTTCACCTTCGGTGATCTTCCAATCGGAATTTCGCTACCAACGTGTCAGCTATCTGGCATGTACTTTACAAATATCTAAATATTATTGTATATATATATATATATATATTATATAATATTATTATTATATAATATATATATGTATTTTATGTTTTAGCTTATCTTAAGTATTCCACAATTTCGTGGCGGTAAGGGCTTCTTTGTAACGCATTACGCCTGATTGACGTTAGTTTTACTCTTTTACGCATCGTATATTTATTTTTATTATTTTTCCTCTTTCTCAGCAGGTCAATTTTTAATAGAAGGACAAATTTGTTAACTTGGAAAGAAGTAGGATAAACGCGTTAACGTAGATAAATCGACGTTACAAAGAAGTCAATAGTTAGTTTATTACTCGCTCGTGGACTTACAGCAAAAATGACGGCACTAGCAGGACGTTTACAGCTTAACGAGATATTTCTCTCTATTAACTTTGCAAAGAGACTATGATCTATGTTAAAACGTGAATCTCTAAGAATGGTATGTGGTGTAGGATTTGTTTTCTATGGACGTCTCTACTGGAACGGTGTTCCGTAATCTCGCGCAGATTCGTTATTTTGTGCGACGTTCCTTTGTTCCATTCTCGTATTCTCTTTCTCATATTCTCTTTCTCTTTCTCATTTTCTTTCTCTTTTTCTTCCTTTCATTCAATCTCTCATTTTATTACCAATCACTATCATCATCGTTGAAACAATTTTTTCTTCAGAATCCATCGGTATTTTTTGTACAACAACACAAAAACGTGCTTAATCTCATTCTCTCTCTCTCTTTCTCTTTCTTTCTCTTTCTCTTTCTGTTATCTTATCTTTTATATTTTTTCTCTTATGTATCGCGATCGCGTACACGAATAATTCTACTTATTAGCGGTAAAACAAAATTCGAAGTTTCCGAAGCGTGTTCTTTAATGATTCATTCTGCGTATCTCCATGGCTGCGATGTCGTCCACAGATATAAGCTTTTCTATGGGAATGCAAGACAATTCACCACCGACGCATGACTGAGGTTGTTGCCATCTAGCTTCCCTTTCTGCTTCCTTAGCTTTAAGTTCAGCCTCTCTTGCTCTTCGTTCCTTTAATTTCAATGAGAAAATAGCGACAGAGCGTGCCCTCTTCATAAGACTCTGTTTAACTCTCGTTTTCTTTGCTTCCCGATCCTCCCTACTTGGTTTCTCTTCCTCTTGGCTGGAAATTGTCTTGCTCGAATCTGACAGACCACCTACACCCGAATCCTTTTCTTTTTCGGGAACGTACGCTTGTCGATCACGATGTTCGTGTGTTGTTTCTCTTTGCTGATGATGCTGATAATATTGCTGTTTCTCGATCTTTTCTCGTTCTTTCTCTTTCTCCGGCGAGAAACGGAACTTTGGATTTCTATGAGTTATCACCCATGGTGGTGCAGACCTTAACGATCATAAACAAACAAACAAACATTTATCAGTTATAGATGCAAATTAGATTGTCCTTAAAGTCTCTTGCTTTTTTTTTTTATGTTAGTAAATTTTATATGTACGATATTTCTTTTTGTCCTATTACCTTCCTTTTTTTTTTATAGAGTAGAATGGATATATATGTATATGGAAATAAAAAATGGAATAAAAAATATAATGCATATAAAACTTACTAATAAGAAAAAACAAGAAAAACCCTTAGAACGAAATAATATTTATCTATAATCTCTAATTTGTACTTTAATAGATCACTGTCCGAGGACGAAGCTAAATCCTTTGAAACGATGCAATCGGTTGATCTGTGGAGAGTTAATTCGTCAGCAGTTCCGGCTACAGAGCCAACCCCACTTATTTCGGAATCGCTCGATTTTCGTCCACCTGGTTCCAAGCCTAATTTGCGTACCCAATCGACACCTCCGTGAGGACCGATCGTTAAATGATGACTGTAGTGATCTCCTGTGTTCGATGATTCTGGTTCGTTGTTTATCCACTCCCTTGATCGTCGGCCTGTTATAACGAGTAACACGAAATAATATGATTCTTTGATTTGTTTAACACGTTGATTGCCGACACTTTTTTTTCTATTATGGGATGCATATTTTGTTGAAATTTTTTGTACAACTGTGTTTTATTTATTTTTTATGGTGAGATCACTGGTGACCTCACGGCAGTTAACGTATTAAAGGATTTTCGAAACTCTGATATTAGGAGATATTCGAACCTCTCTCTCCTCCAGGTATGGAGCATCTCGGTGTATTATGAATATCTCGACTACTGCCAATATTATTTTCCGAAAGGAAAGAATTGCTGATCTCGCTGCTACTTCCAATACTACCGGGTGTTTCGGCTGTAAGCGATGGTGTCTCTGCGATTCTCGGTATGGAAGCGGCACTTGGAGTAGATGGTCTGCTCGGTGTTTGGGTTGTTGAAGCTAAAGTAGGTGTATCTGGTTGGCTGGGCAGCGAGGTCTCTCCGGTACGTTCGTCCAACAGGTTTTGCTCTTCGGTTTCTCCGTCTGCTGGACTCACCACGAATCTCCCTGAGTTTGGGCAAGATTAATAGCTAATAGGAGAAGGTTCAGGACTAATGGGACGAACTTGGGTTAGTCCCACCGTCGCATAGTATGACCAAATCCCGAAAATGTAGAAAAATCATAGGAATATGTTTAGTGGATCTCATAGGGTCTATATTTCAACTATTTTTAATAGATAAATACTTGTATGTAAACCTGTAAATTATCAGTTGAAACGTAAGCGTCGAGCGTATTACATCTGTCTGACTCGTTACACCCCGAAAATTCCGGTCCTTTAAAACAAATATAATGCACTTAATATTTGTCAACATATAAATATGGAACCTTTGCTTGACAATAAGTATAAATGAATTATGTTTCTCAAAATTTACATAAATAATAAATGTAGTTGCTAATAAAGAGTAGGATGGCTTCATGTTTTTCGTCGATGTGGTATGAGAACAATTTTTTTCAAACGAGTTTAAAGTTACATATTGGATCGCATTGAACGAGATCTCTCTGATTAGGTTTAAATTATTTATTAAAAAATAAAAACCTGCCTTTATTTGCCTTAATAGTTTTTATCCACGATCTTGTATGCTAATGCACAACCGTGCTTGTCAAAATCTTATAGTTTATCCACCATTTTATGTAATTACAAAAAAATATAATTACGAATGTAAATTTTAACTACAAATATTCGAAAAAAATTAAGCTAACATCTTCATATTTTTTTCACTTCTTCGAGATTTCGGAACACTGTGCGTCGTTTAGCTTAGACCTTCTCATATATAAGAGAGACATATATCTCTTCAACGTGAACGTATATTTACCTATAATAGTAGATGGTTGTTGTTCAGGTGACGGTGTCGAAGACAATCTTCTCACTGCCTCTCTTCTTAAGAATTCAACTTTAGCCATTTCCGTGGCAACCCAATGTGGTATATCAGGTATGGCACAGGTGATGATAAATCTGATTGCCAACATAATGTGTTCCAGAGCGACTATCAACAAAATTGTTTGCGTCGCTGACATCTCTGGAAACATACGTTGTACTTGTCCGCTTCTACCGATTAACGCGCAATTAACTAAAATTGCGACAAATCCCATAGCTTCCATAGCGTTCTATAGAAAAGTATACATATGCCGTGATATGAAATCGATTAGAAAATTATGAATGGTATATAGGTACACACACACATACTTGTAAAAAAAAGAAGGATCGATTTACCTGCCAAGTGCCGATATTAGAAACTCTACGCCCGAAAGGTCGTTGAAGCACGTAACACAATTTAAATGCGTCTCCTCGTAATTCGATCAGGTTACCAAGTAATGCTGCTACGGCAGCTAAAGGAAACGCTGACGAGAAGAGACACACGTATCCTAATTGTGAGAGCATTTCCAGATGTTCAGAAAATGCTCGATCGTACTGTAAATAAAATGTCATTTTTTTTTTTTTAACACAGATATATTTATCAATAATAAAGCAAACGAATTGTACTTTCGCTATCGCGATATCTTTTATATTGTGCGATTTTCTATTTATCTATCACATGCTATTTTTGCGTGTAATTTGCGTTCTATTAACGATCATGCATGACACTATTTAAATCGCAGTAATGGCATATTTAAGATAACCAATTATTAGTAACTACATATGTGAAATATGTTTTTTTTTTTTTTATACGTGATCATGTACTTAATTCTTTCTATTAGATTGAATAAAAAGTCCGTTCGCCTGGAGGGTGACTCGTTAATGTATAATAATTTGATACATTTGCTTATATTGATTACAACCGATAAACGTATCTCATTAGGGACAGCCTAAAGATGTTTTGCGTAGTATTAGCCAGTTTTTTTTTTTTGGTAGTGTTCGAATCATAATAAGCACTTAAATATGAGCAAAGAAAATATTC
Organism: Polistes canadensis; assembly: GCF_001313835.1. Lineage (NCBI taxonomy): Eukaryota > Metazoa > Arthropoda > Insecta > Hymenoptera > Vespidae > Polistes > Polistes canadensis. The sequence continues at coordinate 422,175 of NW_014569624.1, forward strand.
ATTTATCTATATAAGGGATAATATAGAATAGAGGAAATGATTTGGTAGGAGAGAAGCAGTTTTTAAGGGTTTCCAAATTACAAGGAACTAACGTCCTAACGACCTTCGATACATTATTACGATATATCAAAGATTTCAATATTTTCAAAGATCATGCATGTTTCCGTTTGAATAGAATCGAATGACTATAGTTACTGCAGTATTCCTTTTCTTGCACGAGTTATCCGTTAGTGCGTTCTTAGGGGAACTCTGATTAGGTACATCGAAAATATAAAAGGAATGAAGAAAGAAAAAAATGGCTAAATCTAAATCAAACCTTCAAAGTAACGTCACTAAGAAGAGAATTAGTGGTGTGTCCTACTCTGTAGAGAGAACTCTCCAACTCAGCTTGGCTAACGTTCCTCGGTTGTTTCGTCTTTCCACTTTCTGCTCGTTCATCCTTCTCATCGGAATTCTTTATTTTTTCGTCCTCCTCGTCCTTACCAGGTGGTAATCTTGCTTCGCTTGGACTCAGAGCCCCGAAAAGCTCGAAACTCAATTGCGCTAGCCGTAGTTGCTCTATCAGATATGGTATTGCGGATTCTTTAAGATTTCCAATCACTTGCCGAGCTATTAGTAACGCGGCCAGTTGCTAAAAAATAAAATATCATACCTTTTCGCTAGTTATTTAGCATTTTCTTCTTTTTTTTTTCGTTTATTTTTCTTAATATCTCATGAATAATTCAATTGTACATTAATGATTCATTAAACTTGTATAGTCGTAATATGAAGAAAATTACAAATATTAATGCATGAATATTGGACAATATAGTTAACATAAAAAACATTAAACATTATTTATTTTTGCAGGATGAATCATATGTACAAATGACAACATTTATACAAAAAAGCAAATAATTTATCGAATCTTAATTCAATATTATGTAATGGATTGTCTCTGAAAAATGTTAATAAAAAAAGAAAAGATTCAAAAACAATATTTTTATATTTTATATAAATTTAAATATATATATTCAACTTTCATTATATTTTAAAATATATATCGAATATATATTTATTATTCGATACGCGAAACTTTCGGACAACTCAGTGCAATATACAATGCAACGTAATATTTCGTGTTTACAGTATATGATTTATATGCATGATGTTATCATATCTATGATATTTTTTTAAGTTATGTGCACGACAATATGATGCTATTCTAGATAATAGTAAATGTTCATTTATAAGGATTAAGAGTGAGTTCAAAGTTATCAACAAGTAGTGAGAATAAAGTGAGAAAGAGAGAGGGTTCCTTACCTCCTTGAGTCTTTCTTGGTCTTGAAGATAGAAGGCGATGTAAAATAACGATAGGAAGGAGTTTACGAACTGAAACTGAAATGAATAGTTTTGTCTGTACACTCGCCACACACACACACATACTTCAGAATAAATTATTATTTTTTTATATTTTCTTCCCCTCTTATTTTTTTTTGTTTTTTTTTTTTTTTAAGTGTCAAATACATATTGTACACGCATGGACATACATATATTTATTATTTGCATTTGCATACGTATATACGTACGGATATCACACATATATAACACGCAAAATAGATATCTCTATATATATATACTATTATAAGATTATAAAGTAAAGCGTTTATTACTGATAAATGCTATTAGAAAAAAAAGCGCAAGCAGAGAGCGAATTTTGAAGTAGGATTTTCATGCAGCGATAGAGGCAGCCACGATAAGACATTTATTTAGTTATCATAACTAAAAAAATAAAATGAAGGATCTAATCTTACTTTATAAAAGGTCCACCTCTAAAATCACTACACAATTATTTTTATTATTTTTTTGTTTTTCTTTCTTTTTTTTTTAATCTGTAATCATCTGATTAAACGTGCATTTCTATTATCATTAATACGAATATTATACGGTTCAAGACAATAGTTATACGTACCATATGATTTACTTATTGTTAACTAGAGCATAGTTAATTTGCAATGATTTTGAATAAATTTTTTGTTTTTTTTTTATTTTATTACCATGACATCGCAAAAGCGCAAGACTTTTGAAATTCAAAAAACGATAATATATTGTGTCGTTTGAGAGAAGCTCGTGAAATAATATCCGATTTAGAGGAGGACAAAATTGACGATACTAATACAACATTCATAATTTGCGTTTGACTTGTCAAAAAATATCTCATTACCAGTGCCACCTTGTAGATCAGATGATTCTCGTACTCGGTGTCTAGTCGATAGTTTTCTGCGTCCAACACACAAAAATCAAAGATACTATCTACCATAGACTATTGATAGGCGTTCTCCACAAAAGATGTATAAAAATAAAGTAATAAAGATAATATAAATAAACCCACAATATACCCGAATAATTTGAGAATTATTCTTTAACGATAATAGAGAAATAGAGAGTAGATACATGTTGGAAGTATATACACAATCGGAAAAAGAGACTAGCTTTTTAGTATCGTCTAAGGATATATCGTACTTTCTTGATCGTTCTTTCTAGATAGAAGCTAAGCCGTGAAAAGAGATTTAGAAGTAAATATGCTAGGCCTCTTAGCTAGACGTGCACAAGTGTGTGTATATATATATATATAAAAATATATAAATTTATATATATTATATATTTATTATATATTTATTATATATTTATATATTTATATATTTATATATTATATATATATGGTAGATATAAGTACCCGTGGATATAATAAGAAAGATCATTATAAGACAATCGATAAGATCTTGCTCGATCGTTTAATATTCGTATGGATCGGCCGCATTCGTAACGGGACGATTATATTAAAAGATACGTATAGTCTAATACGTTTTTATCTTTTTTTTATTTTGTCTTTATATACATACCCAAATCATTCAACCAGACTGCGACTTTGAAGTACGCTTCATCCATTAAAGCGATTACAACGGCCAGTAATACTTTTGGCACGTAACTCAACCAAAATCCGTAACCTCCGGCTTCAAGACGTGCATCCCACCAATCCTAATTATAGAAATATCGTGAAGATTTCGATTAATCGGTGAAATTACGGTGATAATTAGACTAGCTTCTCTCTCTCGTTGTTACAAATTTATACAAAGTTTCTCAAAGTAAATGTATACACGCTTTATTAATCGCTATTAGTGACAATAATAATATTGTATTTTACCTGTATTTGGAAGCTCAGGATCATGACAACGAAGACGAAAAATAGACAAGCGGCGATGATGGGTACGCTGACAAAATATCGGAAAACATTCCTTCGCCATCTTGGATAAGTTGGTTCCAATCTTCCCGTGACAGGTGATATTTCTAAAGTCCCCTATCAAATGATATGTCATCCGATAAACGACATATTTATTATTTGTTTTCATTGATATATAACCACCATTATTATCCATCGAAATGTTTACCGTAAAGAGAGGTCTAGGTTCGACCAATAAATCATCTCTTTGATCCAATGTACCCCATCTGTAGGCCAATTCAGCTCCTCTTCGTTTCCAAGTTTCCAGGTAAACTGTCGCCCAAATCACATTGAAGACTGAGAAAAGCACGTATGCCACGTCCTCCACCGCTTGGTTCCTACCGATGATGCCGACCTTAAGAAAAGTTTGATTATAATTAATAAAATCAACACTTGTGTTTTTTCTTCGTCAATATAACGACACTTGTAACTTTGTACTTTACTTAGAATTAATAATCTTTGCAATAACGTCTAATGATCATCGGACACATTCGGTATAAAGTTATAAAATATATATTAATATAGTAGGATATATCAGGTTAGTGTATATGATGCGCTGAGATAATATTAACAATAAGTATGTATTTTATTTTATATTTCAATAAATTAAATTTTCTATATAATATTTACCCAGTATATGACACCCACAGCAGCGGGAACGATCAAAGCGGTGGTGTAGTGTCCGAGCCATGCGAAATACATGCTGATTTTCACTCCAAAATATTTACAAATTTCGTCCAATGGTTGGGGACTAAAAAATGCACGAACCCACGTCTTTCGTAATTGTTCTAGTGCCGGTAGTTCATGTAATGGGAAGACCTGTTTTTGATTGAGTTTTTAATCAAGTATTATACGTCAATATAAAAATGAAAATAAATATGGGAATACGTTTTTATATTGACCTGTGAGATAATGCTTGCCGAGATACACTTTGGAATTATGGCTTGTCCTTCCACTAGTTTTAATCCTGATAAACTGTGGAGATCCTGCGGACCTGCTCTTAACGTATGAAGTAAGTGTAATACCAGGGACTGTCTTTCTTGAGTAGTAAAAAAATGAGCTTCGTCGTCGCTTCCTTCGAAGCAGCTCGCTTCCGAACCTACGAATTCCTTCAATCCTCCGCCATATTCTTGGCGTAGAGCCTTTGGCAAGTGTACTTCCTCTGCAGCTTTCAACAAACTACAAGATTTGTTTTTTTTTCATACCGATGCATTTCGTGCAAGAGAAGAATATTCGATCAGGTAAGAGATATTCAAAAAGAATATTTTTGAGAAATCATATATATGTTCCAGTAATTATGACAGTGGAATAATGTAAGTCAAAAAATAGAAAAAATTGATTTCAAGGTTTATTATATATTAGAATAATTTAATATAAAAATCATTATGATCTGTTTGCTTTAAGTATAAAAAATATTTACCGAAACTTTTCAAAGAAATTGCAAAGATGCACAATTTACAGCATTGCATTCTCTGACATTTTCTGAACTTTACATGCTAAATTTATAACTCGATATCGTATTCTACGCGTAGACAAAAGTATATTAGAACGTATAAGGTGTTATACAAGTTGCACAGAAGAAAGGAAACAATTTCAACTGCATAAAATCGAAGGGTAAAGTATCAGGATAAGTATAACGTTTCCTGAACATTCTAACGAGTCCAATGTTGAACGGACAATAAGACAGCTTACTACGTACTTACACGCTAAAAGGTGCAGTTAAGTAAAATCCGTAACTATCCGAGGAGGCATGATGCCTGACGTGAACCACTAGGCCAGGGGTTCCAGCCCGAAGTCGACCTAAAAGCCACATTAAAGTTTCGTCGCTTGCACCATTCGGAAACATCATCACGACGTCGCATTTCTATAACATAAAGGAACATCAAAAACCTATCAGTTTTCGATCACTTTCTCAGATACTGTAATTCACTCCGTCATTTATTATTACGATACTTTTAAACGATAACACGTTTCCTTTATAACGTAGCCACGATAACTGTGAATGATTCTAACAACTTTGATATGGTATATCGCTTTGAACCGCGAATGTTGCCAATGGGTTACGGCTTTTTCGTGGCCTGGCTGTCATCCAAATACATAGAACAGTAGCAGGTTGCCTGATATTGGCATATATCTATTAACTACTACATAGAATACTCTTTATACGACCGTCACGTTGATGAATATCGTACCGATCGCATATATAAGAATGTTCATATACTCATATATTCGTTGAAACTTTTTATCCTTTCTTTTCTTTTTCTTTTTTTTTCCTCTCCTCTTATCTATTCTTTTATCAATGTCTACACGTTAAAGTCACTCGCATGAGTTGATAGAAAGTTTTGTTGAAGTTACTCAAAATCAATATATAAAAGCGTTCTCTTAATAATGAAAACAACTGGACTAGGCATTTTGCGCGAAGCAACAACAACGATGAATAAGGTTGGTTGGTTTAGTGCGATAAAGCGGCCCTTCGTATTCATTAGGAAGTTTACAAACACGTAACGCGTTTGCAATTATCAGTTAACTAGCAACCATTAATGCCTCGAACAATAACTTTTCATAATTTATAGGGTATGAATAACGAACGGGCACAATACATGCTCTCCCTTCCTTACACAATATGCTATTATATTATATTATATTATATCTTTTTTATTTTCTCCTTTTTGGCTATTCAATATCAAGCATATTTCGCGTATTTAGTCATATCACACAAGTTTGAACGATTTATCATTAATAAAGAGATCAAGTATGTTCTCCGAATATATAATGAATATTTAAGAATACGATTACGATAAACAAATCAAATATTTCTTATTTTGTTTACGTATATTTTTGATACGAACCTGAGTTGGTACTTTTTGTATCCATAGGCGGCGGGGGGTCATCAAGTGGCCAGTACATGGTATCTTACGTCTTAATAAACGTGATGCTAAGAAAAGAGACAAACATGAATCAATATTGCAGTAATGGAAGGACTCTGGTGAACTTATTTTTAAATACCAAATGGAAGGTACTAAAATAAAATTAGATTTATTACGACGTTGCTAAAGCACGTATAAACATAAGTTACATACACGCACACACGTATATACTTACCCGTGAATGTTGGAAGTCTCGAAAGGCGCTCTTATATTTCTATTAGAGTCAATGTACTTGTTACATTCCTTGTTGCTCGACAAACGACCTCAAAAGATATTCTATACAAAGCGTTATTCGTTGATTTCGCGTGAATAAAACGTGCTTTGCTTGGGAACACCACGCAAGGTTCTCTAAGCTGTTATCAATTAACAAGTAGCGTGATAAAAGGAGAGAAAGGGATGAAAGAAAGCAACTTCTCTATTTTCAAGAGCCCTATTCTCGTTGCACAAATGTTTTAGGTCTAAAGATCAAAATTGTTTGAAAAGAATATAAAGGCGAGAAAGTTTCTTTGACCGAGTTGGTCATTGTTTAGTGTTTGGTGTAAAACGGAATGTCAATGTGCATTCGCCGACCCATTTGCTCAAGTTGACTGTTAGACATTAGCTTATTATTATGCACTGTGAAATATTACGCATGTTTTTTTTTTCGGTTAGAGCATAATAATGCATTTCACAAAGTGTTATTCGCGATATCTACTCACCATAAAACGCGTTCACAGTCGTCAAAAATCTACTTCAAACTCGTAGATACATATGTGTGTAATGTGCGTGTAATTCAAATATGCAAAAAGGAATAAAATAAAAGAATAAAAAAGAGAAGGAGAAAAAGTAGATAAAAAGAAAGAGGAAATAGATAGAGAGATATGTATAGAGAGAGAGAGAAGCAAGGCAAGTTGTTAGGGTGGGGAGAGAGACGATCGAAACACGATGGGGTTGGTGGGTGGTAAGACGGGATAGAGGGGGTGCATGCAGGGTGTGCGTGTTTCACGTAGAGAATCAAAGTAACGATTCTCAACCAAGCGGAAATGATTGTAGAGAAGAGAGTCGGAGATTCACCTTTTCTAGGACATAGAAAATCCTAGATGCAGATAAATTGGGGTAACGTTCTGGAATATAGAAAATAATGAAAGTACGAATGGTACTTCACCGATATTACAATAAGAATTCATCAATTAACATAACGCACAATTAAATGTATAAATACAAGATGATTAAATAAATGATAATAGGCCAAGAAAAAAAGAAAAAGTCTGAATAAACTCACCCTTGTCTAATGTTTCTTTAGCCGCGTGTATGACCTTCCTCCGTCTAAGTCCCTCACCGGCCGGGACAGTCGTCATCGTCGAGGATGCACTCGCGTCCTTTTCGGTAGTAGTCGCGTTCCCACTCGTGATTTCAGCCTCGTCATCGCTCTTCGGACACTGAGCCGACGTTTTACCGCTGGGGGTTGTCGACGTTGTTCCGTGGTGGTCGAGGAGTTTGATCGGGGACCCCTCGCCGCCTGGCATAATGTCCCGATTGGGCAGGACTGTCGTCCTTAACCGAGAACTCCTGCGCCTGAACTGGACTGATATCCCACCGACTTTACCTTTACCCTACCCACATAGTTTCTCTCTCTCTCTCTCTCTCTTTCTCTCTCTTTCTCTTCCTTGTTTTCCAGTCGCTATCGTCAACGTCGACAACGACTACGTCCTCTTTTGCGAACTCGCGCCATCTGCACGGATGTCGTCGCACTCTCTTCCTCCTCACCTCACCCACCCCCACGCCCACCCCTCTCACCTGCACTCTCCTCTCTCACTCTCACTCACTCTCTCTCTCTTTCTCTCTCTGTCTCATCTTCTCTCTTTCTATTTACCCTCATCCCGATCGATGAATCTCGTCTTTCCCGTGGGGGGTGGTTTCTATAGGACAAGGACGTATACCACCTCTTGGAAGTTGTTCGTCTCATTCACGGCCAATCCTCGGTACGATGGACTCATATCAGATTTTCACCCTTTCTCTTCATGGACATCTACGTATCTTGTGCGCTCTTGGTACTTTATATTTGTCCTTTTTGGAATATAATTGAAAGTGACGAGTACGTAACGAGTAAGACGACGACGACGACGAGTCGACGCGTTCAAACGATCGATTCCTTCTCACTCTCTTTTATCTCTTTCCTTCTCCCTTTCTATTTCTTTCTCTCTTTTTTTTGTTCTTTTTTTTTTTCTCTCGTATCTTCGGGAAATGAATATTGCGTCATCGGTTTGTATATTTATACCTACGGTGTTGGATTATGAGAAGGATGAAATATATATATATATATATATATATATATATATATATATATATATATGTATATTGATTGTGGTAGTCTCTATTGCGTCGTTCTCTTTTAATTTTATTTTTTCTTTTTAAATAGGAAATGATGGGAAGATATGAGGGAGATAGGTGAAAAGTGTAATTATCACATCTACGCGTGTTTTTGTCGTATTTTATTAAAATATTTATGAGACGCTTAAAACTTACACGCGCAACGGATAGGGACAGTAAATAATTAAATTAAATACATTTTCCGACACACAACGGTGCATAGGAATGACCGTGCTCAAGGTTGCCATTACTTCTTTTCTTCTTTTATTTTTTTTTCGTATACTCTTATCCCGTTAACAATATTTATATAATATGGAAAACACTTAATATAGAGAATTTCGCAGGATTCTGACGAATGCAATTAACTAAATCCTTTATACATTTTTACATCATATTTTTATATCGTTGTAATGTTATTGTGTGTATTTAACTATTCCACGAGCAAACGATTCGTCGTATGATGCAATGAAATTCTTCATCTATATTAGTATTAAGATATTTGATCGCATTTATAAGAGATTTTTATACATTATACGGATTTATGTATTTGTAATTGCTTATGTTTTCATCATATTCCTTTTCTATATTATCACTTCGGCAACCGAGAAAAGTGGCCTCGATGAAAGCAAGCTTCTTTTCTACGTTTTCAAATAAATATGAAACATTAATTGCGAGGTCCATCGAATGCATCCCTTCGTCGTAAAATAGGACGTTTCTGCATTCGTTGAACTTCGCAGTAAGAAACCTACATCGAAGTTAATTACATTTCTCAATGATCCTTTGCCTTATTTCATCTCAAACGAATTTCTCGGTCTGGTTTGGTCATTACGCATCTTCCTCTGTAGCAAATCTCGGTCATGTGCGAGACCTTCGTTGTCGTAGATGTTCTCAACACTTTACCAAGTATTGTTTCTGTTGTATTGTGTTGACTGATCTCCGATGTCGTTGGTAATGTCGGTTTTGTTGTCGTCGTTGTCGTTGTTGTCGTTGTCTTGATCAGACTCGTTGGTGTTACGGTCACCATAGATTCATCTTTGGATAAAATATCATGCACCGTGGTGTCTAATATCACTGTTGGATTAGAATGATAACCTGACGTAAATGAATTATCATCAATATTTTCAACAACGATCGTCGTTGGAGTCTCTTCTTTCTCAAATTTCATTAAGGAACGATCTCCGACTTGATTTATCTCTTTTTTAACACTAATAGTACTAGCTTTCAGTGGGGAATTTGTTTTAATGTTATTGTCTTCGCTTGAATTCTCCGAGGTACTGACCTTATTATTTTTCTCCTTGTTCAATGATTTCTCATCGGAGCTCTCCTTAATATTTTCTTTAGTTCCCTTAAGATCATCGAATACAGTTTGTACGTAATCCGAAAGAATTTTAATTTCGGGATCTTTTTCTTCTTCATTCGTCGTAACCTTTGTTAATGTTTTACTCCAATCAGCTGTTTTCCCATTTTTATCGTAATTCCAAGTGGACAAGAGAGAATGGTTTAAGGCTATCGAAGGATCCGATGGATATCTAACCTCACTCCATTTAGCACGGTGATTCTTCAGATAAGTGATATTGTCATTGTCCATTGACTCTTCGGTCTTTGTACTTTCAACAATAGGAGAATCCTCTATTGTCGTATCAATCGGTTTTATCGTTGTTGTTTCTAACTTTTCTGTGATCGGTGTAGTTTCTAATGCGGTATCGATAGAGTTTAGATCATTTAGAGTTGTTTGAGAATTATTGAAATCGCTGGAAGTTGTTCCTGTTTCTTGAATTGTCGGTAATTTAAAATTTTCTGTGGTATCCTTCGTGATCGAATCTTTGGGATAGATGCGTGTACCGTAATACTGAGTGGTAGTTCTTAAACTTTCTTCAGGGTCAAGTGTTCCTTCCAATTCCTCCGATATAGTTGTAGGTATATTGGTAGTAATACGTGAAAATTTGTAGTTTGTTGTTTCTACTTCTCCTTCTTCTTCTTCAATCGAAGATGTTATTGGTGTTGATGTTTGCCAAACATTTAAAGGTAATACCGTACTAGTTGATGTCGCCAATACAGGTACTAAAACTTCATCAGTTTTCAACATTTCCTCAAGAAAATCTTGTAACGCGGATCGTCGGGATCCGTCACCGGTTGATCTCATAATATTAAATTCACTTAGATTAGGCCTTGTCTGCCGAATCGGATTGTATTTGTATTGATCGTGCGTTAGACTATTAACAGCAGCGTTGATATGTTGAGATTCGGCCGTCACGAAATCATCGACGATTGGCCTTACTCGTACTCGTACTCTTTTCCTTCTATTAGTCTGCATAAAAAAATTATGATAAGATAATGATTAATAATTTAATCAAATTAATTAAACATTTGAATAGAGAACATTGTTTACCTTTCTGACTGCACCAGGATCCGCAGTTTTCTTTGGTATTTTCTCACCGTCTTCGTTATCCGTAGGTTCCCTTGACAAATTATCTTCCTTCGATCTCCATTTGTCATGATCATCATCATCATTTTCGTACGAACTTACTTTTTGCTGACGTTTCATTGGATTTTCTGTATGATCGCGTGCCATCATTTTTTGTCCAAATACCGTCGTGGCCTTTATCATGGACTCTTCTTCGTTCATTATCGATTTTGTTTCATCGCTATTCTCTAATTCCGAGGAAACCACGTACGTTACTGAATTCTCCGGACGAACCGTAATAATATCAGCTACTTCTCTAACGTTTCCATCTTTCTTACGTGCCTCGTTGAATCCATCGGTAGCATAATTAGTTGCAAAGCTTGGTTGAAAAGAGGTCCGAGATAATTTGGTAGACCATTGACTCTCGGCTCCGTAGATGTCAGCAGGCATCAATTGTGAATTGCTCAATGTCGTTGATTTTGAATGTGTTGAATGATCATACTTTTGAGGAGAATTACTTGCCAGTTGAGTTTGATCGTATTCATCTTGTTGTAATTGTGTTTGGGGAGATACCGCTCCAAAGTTCAATACAAAGTCCTGCGGTGGATACTGAAATAATTATTTTATTTTTATTTTATTTATTTAATACTGGATTACATTTAATTCTATATCGCGGACTCCTCTATAACATGAATCCCTACAGTGCGAATTCCTATAACAAGCTAACCATTGTGTTATCAAGTATTCTTTGTATAGAAGAAAAGAATTGTTTTCAATATTTATATTTTTGTCTCACATGAAATAATCGTAAATTATTTCGAGGAACATACAAATTTTCTATGATGTGAGTTCATATAAACCATTTAATAGTGTTTATTTTACTTACATTTTCCGTGGCTGATTTATAATTTTGATCCGGCTGATTATAAGTTTCACCAAATTGGGATAAACTTCCAAAATTTTCATCGTAAAGAGTTTGTTGTTCTCCGATTGCTGCTGGATGTGGTGGAAGTATACGCGGATAATTTCCCTCCAATGGTACTTCGTTATTTGCATCAAAACCGGATTCCGTTGTGCTGGTTGTTGTTACACGTTTCCTACCTCCGGGTCGACGAGTCCTACTTCGACTTCTATTCTGTTTGATATCTTCTGGTTTATATTTTGGTCTTACTGTGTACACCGAATTATCAGGATTTAATGTTGCCGGTGATATATTTTCCGTTGTCGTCGTTGTAATTGGCGTCGTAATCGGCAGTATTGTTGATTTAATTAATGGTCGTCGATTTGTTGTTTGATATTTCGGACGATTTTTTAAAGAATGATTTGGAGGTGGATCGTATTCTATTTCGATATCTTGAGCACTGCCAGAAGGCTGCTGTTGTATCTGTAATATGAAGTTTTGATTAATTTTTATTAGAGAATTACCAAATGCAACCGATTGCCTATGATCATACCTCATTAATTATTTTCTTTGCGGATAGTTTTTTAATACTGACAATGAGTCTAATATTTAATCATAAATATAAATTATTGTTATATTTTTATTATTTATTAATTGTTTATTTTACCGCAAACATACATTAGACAATAAGTTTAATTGAATCTGTTAAGTTATATGTAATATTAATTTGCGTGAACATTTATGTCAAATAAATAGTTTAACTAGTACGATTTTGGCAACTTCCCCAAAGTATATCAATGCAATATTACTTGGAATCTCATACAACCGACATTACTTGAGAAAAGAACGTGTCAGTGTACAAATGAATTGCAGTTATAATTTAAATCTCGTAATAATGCAATATCTTTTAGAAAAAGATACTGCGAAAAAAGTATGCAAGGAGTACGTGTTTATATCTATGTTTGAAATGAGGAAATATTCTAATTATAAGATGGGTTTTAAAAAAAAAAAAAAAAAACGGATAACGCATTGGATAAGTATTATAACCGATAAGAAAATACTGTGAAAAAGAAACTTACGGGTAAATTGTTTACTTGCGAAAGTATTGGCTTGAAAGTAACAGGTGGTGCGTGGAATCGATTGTCTACCGGATTCACTGGTCGGAAGCTAGGAGGTCTTATAAAGCCATAATCGATATCTTCTTCTAATGGTTGTTCAGTAGTCGTGGTGGTCGTAGTCCTCGGCGTGGTCGTCGTAGTTGTCGTTGTTGTTGTTGTGGTCGCGATTGTTGTCGATGGCGTAGTTTGTTGTACAAAAGGCCGTTGTCTTTGCGAACCAGCTTGAATCTTCACGTACTCGTAACCGCTCGTTTTAACTTGGCTTTGTGGTCGAGATCTCGATTTAGTTCTGTGACGATGTATATTAGACGACCGTGGGGAATCTTGATGATTGACAGCACTAAAACGCACGTATTCGTCTTGCGAACCTCTTGGACGAGTTTGCACAACCGAATCGGAATGCGTACGTGTACCAACACGGCCACGAACACGTTGTCGTATTACAACTGGAGTTGTTTCCGTTGTCGTACTGGTTTTCGTTACCACCTTTACAAATAAAATATCCTTATTATTAATTTTCAATAGAGTAAGGAAATAAATCATGTAATTTATTGTGGATCAAGGTGATCGGATTAAAGAGAAGGGATACATTCTCTTAGCATTTGCGTCACCAACTCTATTTATACCTATTTCATCTTTTTTCATGATGTTAAAATTTTATATCAGATATATAGGGTATATCCGGAAAGGTAATATACAACCCGGTTAAGGGTGATTTTACATTTGAAGATAAATCGTTAAGAAAGAGTAAGATTTTTTAGTTTGGGGCTACGTTTCTTAAATAATCGTGTTTGAAAATGCTGTGAAATACGCGTACATTGAATTACTAAAAAATATAATATTTTCTAGTGATAGTAGAGTAAGTGAGTTTGTAAAGTAGATATTGTTTATACGTATATGTGGGATCGAACATCTCCATGCTAAATGTAATAAGTATTCGTGAGGAAATTTGACCGATGATCCTGGATAGTTTAATGGATAGAGCAGAGGTCTGAAAAGTGAAAGATCCTGGATTCGAACCCCCCGTTTCAGAGACTTAATTTTTCCCCGAATCCTATATATATATATATATATACTCTATATACTATATACTAATGAAGCAAATATTTTACCGCATTTAATGGTTCTTCCGTCGATGGCGTTAACAAATCATAAACTTGTTGTTTCTCTGGTGGAAGAGGGATGAATATCGGTTCTTCATTTTGATCTGCTACGTTGCTACTTCCATCTACTTTTCTATCTTCGACTTGTCCAAAATTACCACTCTCACCAGTCGGAGGATAATTCAAATGCGATTGAACTGGTGCTACATCGTAAATTGGAGAATATTGTTGAGCTGTTTTATCAATTTTACTTCCCGGATTTTCCGAAGTACCACTTATACCAAAGTCCGTATTTTCGAGTTTCTCGGCGTAATAAGCGGTGTAGTCTTTAGATTTCTGAACGGTAGGTTGATTACGAGTCTCGCTGTTTTGTGCTTGGTAATTAAATCCATTGATCGGTGTTTTTTCAAGAACACTTTGGTCCAAGTCATTTAATTGACTTCCATAAGCGATAGGATAGTTCGCTTCTTGTGGATAATTTTGTTGACTCTTAGAATAATCTTCCGATGCAACTGGCGTGTTGTAATTCGTTGTAGTTTCACGAAGAGGTGGATAATTTTCGGTAGAACTGATACTCGTTGATGGATAATTCTCTTGGGAGAAAGCATTCAGGTTTGACAAAGGTATACTTGACTCTTGTTGATTAGAATTATGCGAATTTGAGCCCGATTGTGAATATGGATCCGTCGATGAGGAAGTGATCGATTCGTCGGGAGCAGTATGCTCGTAAGTCGCAGCTTGGTGTGCTTGAACGTTGTAATTTTGATCATAGGCCTGTATTAAAAAAAAGAAATATACATTTTTGCACGTATAAAAAAAATATGAGATAATTTTGTCATTAAATTGTATAATCCTCACCTCGGATTGATAAGCCGTCTTATCGTTATTCCTATGTTTCTGACCTCTTGGTCTTTTATGGTGATCTGCGTAGTTATATTTCTCTGTAGTTTCAGAATTCTTAGATTTGGTAGGTTCGTAAGCAGTGGAATCATTATATGATTCGGTAGTAGTTGTATATCTCGACCCACTTCTCGTTCTGCTGTAAGGTCTTCTAGATCTGTCTGCAGTCGTTCTAGTAATAGACGTCGTAGGTATTGTGGTGGTAGTTGGTCGTGTGGGTACTATCCTACTCCTGTTGAAAATTCATCGTCGTGTTAATTTTCATATTATATTTATATATATTGTTACATCTTTTTAGTAATTAGATTTACCTTTGACGTGAACGTGGTCTATAAGTAGTCGAGGGTGGTCTAGCTGTAGTAGTTGTGGTCGTAGCCTTTGTATACGCTGGTGTTGTTACAACGTGTGTCGTTGTAGTGGTTGGTATCGTTGTCTGCTTCTCTAGCAAAGAATTTACCAAGCCAGGTAGATGGGGTGAAATCGGTAATTCAGCAGGTAAATTATATTGCGTTGGACCTACAGATTCTCTCACTTCGTTAACATCATTCGGAGAGATTAGAGATTGGAAGGAATTGATCAGATGAGGATCTGATTGCGTATATGTGTTTTGGTGTTCGACAAAAGAGTTTTTGTTGTTGTTGGCATCTCTGTGTTGAGCAAGTTCATGGTTAATCAAAGCTAATTGTGCAGCTAAATCCTGTTCTTTCGTTGAGGGATCATCTAGTGTTCTCAACGAGTGTTCTGGATAATTCGGTGTACTCGAGTAAATTGCTTCCTCTTGATAAGCAGACGCAGTGGTACCTAATCTAGTTTCGTGTGCCAAAGTAGGAGCTACAGGTCTGGAATCTTCATTGTAATATGCCTTTTGTTTGGACTTTCCAGCTGGAAGTGATGATTCGCCTCGGTAAATAGTGTCGATTACAGAAGGAGGATTATTATCTCCGTACGATTGCCTAAAACGGAATCTAGAACCACCAGGATTTGATATCGTCGAATACGAAGTATCGTACTTTGGTGTACTCGAAAATTCTTGAGTGTAACCAGCTGTAGTTGAATGTTCATAGCTTAGGGTAGTAGGATCTATCCGACCCAAATTACTTCCAGTACCATCGATATAAGAATTTGGCTCTATAAGAGGCGTCGGGTTTGGATTATGAATAATTTCTGGTGTATCAGGTTCGGGAGATGAAGCATCGATCGTGTTCACGACAACGGATCCTATATGAGGAGCTGGGAATGGGATTTTAGAATATCCTGGTGGTGGATCGAAGCTTAGCGGCGCTACGAAAAAAGGTAACTTGTCGACCTTCCTTTCAACTCGATTGTGATCGATAGATGATAAGTACGGGAGATCGAACTTCGTATAACCAGCCGGTGGATCTAAATTCGTTGGTCCTACAAAGACCTTAGGCGTGTTAGGTACGACTGTGTCTAAAACTGCTATAGTTTTAGCGTCTTTAAGAATCCTCAAAACATCCGCAATTTTGACTCTGTCTGGTGCCATGCTATCACCACCACCCATGTAAACGGAAAGAGGAGGTTGATTGGGCGATGGTGGTGGAGTTGTAGTCGGTGGCTGTTGATTGATTCTTGGACGTTGTTGTCTTACGCGATTTCTGTGTTTTATCCTATGGGTCGTTTCTTCAAGATGCTGTCGGTGTAACTGCTTGTTACGTGTCAAAGAAAGCGCTTGAGTATCCGGCTGATTTTGATCGACGTTCGGAGCAATCGTGCTCGCTTCCTCTTGCCTCTGTTGTTCTAATTTTCTTTCTTCCTCCAAAGCACGTTGAATCTCCAATTGTTTTTGTCTCTCCAATGCAGCAAGTCTCTCTTTCTCTCTTTGCCTTGCTTCTTCCTCTTGTCGACGTTTTTCTTCCTCTTGCCGACGCTTTTCTTCCTGTTGCCGGCGTCTTTCCTCTTTCGCACGAGCTTCCGCGATTCTTCGTCTCTCAAGTTCCTCCAATCTCTGCTTTTCCCTTAACTCTCGAAGTCTTTCAAGTTCTCGTTGCTTCGCTATTTCTTCGATTTTCTCGAGTTCCTTTATCCTTCTTTCCTCTTCTTTCTGTCTTGCTAATTCCTGTTCCTTTTGTAGAATTTCTTGCTCAAGTTGAGCCTTCCTCTCCAGTGCTTTCTCCACGTCTTCTATTCGAGCGACCTCCTTCGATCGTTCTTCCTTTGCGAACTTCAACTGGTCCAAAAAATCTCGACCGAAAGTATCTGGCTCTCTCGTCGTTTGCTCAATTTCATCGTTTATTCGATATTGCTGCTGCTGGTTCTGATGTTGCTGCTGTTGCTGACGGAAAGGATATTGCTTTTGTCCTCGAAATCTTTTTGGTTGAACTCTTTGTTTGGCTAAGGTTTCTACAGGAACGTAAACTAGTTGGACCTGAGAGGAATGAATAAGTTATATATACGACACGTGAAAAAATAAAACAACCTAGAAAGATAGAATCGTTAAACGGTATTCACCTCCTCGTTTTCGTTCTCTGCATTTTCAGATATGCCAGGAGTACCTTGTACCGTTTGACCTTTCACCTGTTTTCCGGTTGGCCGATATTTTTCTTCCTTCCCGACGAAGTCTTTAACGTTATCACGAATATCCTCTACCTGGGTCAATTGATCAAGACTTTGTCCTTCTCTCAAACCATCTTCATGACCTTCGTTGTAATTGACTTGACTTTTGCTATTATGCGAGTTTCCAAATTCTTCAGATTTAATGTTTAAATTCTGATTACCCCTTATTGGTTGATGAAACCGCTGTGGTCCTTGGCCGAGGAAGTTTTGAGCTGAATAAATGGGTGGAAGAGCATCGGATGAAGGTAACGGTGGTACCAGCACGTCCGAACTTAAACCCGATACACCTGATAAGTTTGGTATCGTATTTTGTTGAAGCATGCGCTTGTCATTTTCCGGGCTACTAAAGCCACTCGGTAGAAATGTTTGAGACTAAAATTAATTTATTAAAACGAAGAATTAGTCAAATTATTTTACTATATTGCATATATGTACTATGATATTTTTAATTTTTTAAGTGGATAAATATACATCCTAAAAGTATTGACATACATTTATAACAACATTGTCTATATTAATACCTGCAATAACTGTTGTTGCGTTCTAAGTTGTTCCTGCAATATCAGCAACTTTTGAATATTCTCTTGAGTCTTTTGCAATTGCAAAAGTTGTTGCTGATATTGTTCTTGAAGTGCCGGTGGTAAAGAAAGAGATGAAAGATGTGGTAAAGAAGGACTTCCCGACGAAATAGCTCCATTTCCACTATTACTCGGCCTGATTTGACTGGAAGCACTTCTTGGATTGGCCAAAGGAATCCAGTCGCTGTTCGATACTTGTCTAGACCATCGTTCCCCGCTGGTACCACCAATTCTTATGTATAGAATCAGACCAGTAGATAGTAGTATCAACGACCAGCACCTCCGCACGATCTGAATAGACGAAATCGAGGATTTCAAACTGTTTTCTTGTTACTTTCACAAACTTATTTCGATAAAAGTGATTCGCGATTATGTCATCGGTTTTATTTTCTCCGTGTAATAACAACTCTTCGACTTGGGAATAAATCAAAGGAATTCGTAGAAAGTCAAAGATGATAATATCATACGGCATATCGTTGCCGTAATGATAATGTCAAAAACGAAATAAAACCGCAATCTCGTCTTAGTCGATCACGAAATATATAAGAAATTCTTTAAATTTCTTGCGGGATACCGATAAATTATCTTCCCTCAATGCTATTTTCTGATGGATCCTTGCGGTTTATTAGTGGTAACGAGACACCGAAGTTAAACGTAGTACTTCGTAAAAACTTCTCAATCTTTTCAAATTATTATTATTCGTGATATCTCGTACGTATTTTTCGATTTGCCAATGGATACTATCATTTTGTTAATTACGATTAGAAACTAAATAAAATCATTCTTTCTATGAGGAAACAATGAAGAATAAGTGCCATCGATTTTTCATCTCTGAGACTTTCAATCTATATGTATGCCTGTATGTGTATGCGTCTCTCTCTCTCTCTTTCTCTCTCTGTGTGTATACGTGTGAAAATACGTTATCGATTCTCGATACAATTTTCCGTTTCATTTCCGCTTCCGCAAATTCTTAATCGCCTTTCGAGAAAGATTTTCTTATGTTTCTAGCGACACGATGAACCGTGAAATTTGTAGTTACATTGGATGAAATCATTTCGAGAGGAAGAGGAGAGGTAAAGAAAACTTTTCAACTTCGGTTCTTCAAATTATCGCGATATATTAATATCTTCTTTGAACGTTCTAGATTCATTTTCCCGCTTAAACCACATTTTATGTCCGTTCCAATATGCTACAGTGAATGTAGTTGACCTTCTCCTTTATGACACTGTTCAACGGAAATTCTATTAATGTAATAGATATATGTATACACATCACAAGTATTCTAAATATTTCACGCTAAAGCGAAAGTAATTTAAAAGTAATTTTTCTAAAATTATATATACGTATATATGTGTTCAACTTTTGAATTCAATTTTTTTTGTATTCATAAACATTTATCTTTTTATCACACAATATTATATACATAATACTTTGTTAAAAAGGATTAAATTTCCAAAAGTCTATTATATTTTGTTTTTATTATAATGTTATGAACTAAACATTTTTTTTCCATTAAATAAAAGTTCCATTGCGAAACTATTTAAAATTCGAATAGAAAAGATTTCAAATTAAACAAACTATTTTTAAATCTTTCTAAAGTTATATACATATGTACACAGTAGACTTCCGTATAACGCAAGTTTCTACAATGCAAATTCCTATACCGTGCCAAAGATATTGCGACTACTATATCATGTAACACAATTTTTCGTATAACGCGCTACATAATAAAATATAGAAATTTCTCGAATTGAAAAAATTCAATTTGCAGTAATTGAGGATTACATTTCTGTCTTTGTCTTTATTAATTTCTTCTCTTTAGTAATTATATTTTTGTAATTATATATTTTCAAAACTACTAATATCAAGAATATTTTATGGAAAAGAATTTATATCTGATAGATATATTTTTTCACGAATTAATTGTAAATTATCTTAAGGGAAAAATAAATCATTTTATAGGAGAAAAAAAATGTTCGACCGACCCGATTTCCTATAACACGAATTTATGCATCGTGTAACACAGTAACCGCGTTATATGGAAATCTACTGTATTTGTAAATCAGTCATTTCGACAAAATTCTCATTCGATCGAATATAAATCCCGAATGAGGGACGTAACATTATCGCTTGTCATTTGCCAATTTCCTCTGAAATGTCAAATCAAATGACTAGAATAACGGTTTAAATTAAAACGAATATCAGATAACGTATTTACTAATAAATAAGTGCTAACATATAAAATAAAACATTTCACCGTTCTCGAGACTGTAAATAAACATTGTTATCATCATTATAATTGTTAATCATTGCTGTCATTATCACCTTTAATATTGCCATTAGGAGAGTTGAGATCGAGTTGTACGCGAGATCTGGAGTGCAACCAAACTAACGAACTGTGAAACGTCTAAAAGCATAACAGCATACCAGTGATTTCTAATAAATACACATAGATGAGCCGAGTTAACTTTTGCCGGATCTTTTTTACCGTGATTGTTCGCATTTATAATTAATTAATCGTAAATTAATGTAAATTGAAAGTCATGCGAAGGAGAAGGCGATTTTTAAATACGGAGAAAAAAAAAAAAGAGAAAAAAAAAGTTTAACAAGTTGGAGCTTTTTCTCGCGAATAAAGAGAAAGTTTTTGTGTCGAGCTTGAAACAATCATGTATGTATAATAAGTACGTACTACTGACATCATTTAGATTATGTGCCACGATACACGGTTACGAACAATTTTCATTGCGGAAGATCGCGTGTCCGACACGCCGTACGATTTTTCTGCTTTCTTCGCGAAATGCATTCTACGACGAGCATGGTATAGCTAGTTTATGCATATATATATATCTATGTGTGTGGTACTTTTAGAAAAAATAAGTTTCTCAAGTGTGAAATAATCTAGCGATATCTTAGGAATTATTTAAAGTGTAAAAAGGCATTCCTATAACGAGTTTAGTTGCATAATATTTTGTATATTCTTCTTGAACGGAAAAATCATGTTGTTTTTTTTGAAATCGAACAATGTTTTAGTCAAATAGAAACAGAAAATAAAGAAATGCAATTATTTCGATAAATTACAACTCTTGTTTGGCACATTTTTAATTTACGTATATGTATTTTAATTTTCTTTCTCTCTTTTGTTCGATCATTTATAGTTTAGTTGAAAGGAAATATAAACAAAAAAACGTTCGTTCGATCGATATATTCGATGAAATCTCTATAGAGATTCATAATTCCGGAGAAATTACTTTCTTTCATTCGAAAGAAACTTATAAATGCTTGGAATGATTTTTCTAGTTGCCTGTAAAACTTTGCAACATGACACGTAACGTAACGCTACGAAGAGCAATTTCAACGTTAAACTCGTGCAATTATCGATCCCTTCTGTTTGTACAGAACGCGTGTATTTAAGAAGGCGTTAAAAAGGAGGTCGGCACCTTTCTCTCCTTGCCCGGAATCGACACGGCATCATCTCATCTCTTTTTTTTTTTTTTTTCTTTAAACATAGGTGAGACATCGCTGTGCCAAATTATAATAGAATAACATTTGAATTTATCTTTGAATATTATACATATTTTATTATTTAAATATATTATATTATATTTAAGTATTCATTAATGTAAAAAAATATATGCATAGTAATAAATTGTTTGTTTTTGTTGCCACAAACAAACAATATATATAATAATTTAAATTTTAAATAATATTAATATATTCAAGAGGTATATATATAATATATTTATCGTTATCTAATATTTGATTCATGTTAATAGAAAAATAATATTTGTTCGTCTTCGGTTAAAAATCGTAAAAGTTAAATAAGAAAAAAGAAATTTTGTATTTTTTAAAAGTTAAATTTTTCATTCGAATTAGATTATATTTTACTTTAATATAATTTCATAACATTTAATTACATTCAATTATATTATATACATTTTATAATAAGATTAATATCATACGTATATATGTTATTGATATGAAAACTTGTATATCTTATAAAAGATTGTTTCCTATAAAAATTTCTTTACGCCAATTTAATCATCAAAAATTATAGTCCATAAACAAACGATGTTGAAACTTTATCAATATATTTGTTAGTTTCTACGAGATAGAATATTGTAGAGAAGATCGATTACAATAACTTAAAGTGATCGTAATACTACACAGCCGATAATTTCGTAAAGAATCATTAAACTATAATATTTAAGGATAATCAATGTTTAAACTAATATATCCGTCGTGTTCTGTACTGGTTATCTCAATGTGAGGTGTTTGAAGTACTATAAATAACTTCAACGTGTTCTATTCGTAAATCGAGAGAAATTTGAACAACATCGAACAACTTAAACGAAATGATATCTATTAAATACGTAACATGATTAAGGAAACACCAAAGAAAATGTCATATTTGCAACCTTCGGAATTTCATGCTCCACTTATTCGTATGCACTGCCTTTAGTTTCTTGAACTTTCATTTCTCCTTCATGTATCGATAAACTGACCATTCGATTGAAACATGTAGAATCCAACGATTAAAATATTCTCTTTAAATAATAATTATAACTGCGTACACATATTTAAATATTAACATAACTCGAACGTCTATTCTATGTTATCGCAAGAATGCGAATTTTTGATAAATCGATAAGAATGATGAGAATTATGTATATAGATATATACATAGTTACGTTGAGATATCTTCCGGATACATATATACTAATATAGGACGTTATTATTGCTTGGATACCACATGTCGGCTGTATGAAATTGCATACTTGGAATAATTACGGATTGGGAACTTACTATTGCAACGAAGTAGATTTCAAAGGAGGATGGAGGCTTTTGAGATCCGTATAAGAAAGAAAGAGAGAGAGAAAAAAAAAAGAAGAAAGTATATTCAGTGAAAATGAAAAAAAAATCGAGACGAATAATGATTAAAAAAGAAGAGGAGAAAAAAGAAAAAATGTAAAAGTATCTTTTTTTTTTTTTTAATCAAACCTTTTCTCTCTCTTTCCACTTCTCTTTTAATTAAATAAAATATAATTGTTTATGTGCTTTGTTGTCATTGAATAAAAAAAATATAACGAAAAGAAAGAACAATGTAAAAACATCAGTTAAGTATTCATATCTTTTTTAATCAAACCTTTTTTATTCCTTTTTTCTTCAATTAAATAAAATATTATTTTGCATATAGTGTAGTACTTTCCCAACATCACCGTGTTGGTATTGAAAATAAAAGAAACATAGATACAATAACGTCTAGTACACTGAAAAATGTAAATGTGTACGTGACGGTAGAACGAGCAAGAGAATTGCTCCTTTTCTTCTCTTTAAAATCTTCATTTATTAACGTTGCATCTCATTATTTCTTTCTTTATTTCTTTCTCTTTCAATAAGGAAGAATTCGAAAATTTTCTTCAAGTTGAATAGTAAAAGAAGATAGCTTTTTTTTTTCCACTCTAGTTAATCCGAGCATGGAATTGTTTCCATCGAAGGACCGGTTTGTTTCTCTTCGTTGTTGGCTGCTGTTTGCTGGTGCTGATGCTGATGCTGGTGCTGGTGCTATTGGTATCACAGAGAGTAGGCAGCAGTATCTTACATGAATGGACACAGGTTTCATCGGTGTGCCACTTTACGTATATATCTCTCGTCGATAGAACTTTCTTCGTTGGCCCCACCTTTACTTTCGCCTTCGAACTTTTTGAGAGTGGTACCTTCCCACCAGTTCTTTACATTTGTCTCTTTTCTTTTCTCGGATCCGCTCGAATCATATGACTATATTTTTCTTTTTCTTTAGAGAGAACGAGAGAGAGAAAGAGAGAGAAAAAAAGAGAGAGCGAGTGATGAAAGATGAGAAAGAGAGAAAGAGGTACGTACACGCCCGTCCACAAGAGTTTCGAGTTTTCAAAGTGAAACTAATAACCGGCTATCCGCTCGGAAAGTAATGTAGAAACATGAGAAAAATCTCTTGATAGAAAGGAGTGTGTTCCTTCGTTTCAAACTGAAAATGTTTATCATCAGATGAATGTAATTTTATGATACTTAGTGAATTCTTTCATGGGTTTATCCACGTACGTGTATTTTGTAAGATTAATAGATATGCAATATTCTTTATTATTTGTTAATATAATAAATTTTTTTCTTATCCAAAATTTTCCTAATATTATTACTAAGTTTAATTCTTAGGGATGTTTTTTTTTTGGACAGGTTTAAATTAAATGAACAATCTCTTTATCCGTTGAACGTTTCGTCCCTATATTGGGACTTCCTCAGCAACTCGATAGTTATGTTCACCAGTCAATCTAACATCATTTTTCATTACAGTCATAAGTATTTACTATTTTATATATAGAGTCAATTTTAAACCGTTATCCTACCATAACTTTTCGAACATTATTTGTATTTTTTTTTATTTTTTTTTGACAGAAACACAGAACAATTATGCAGATAATTATGACAGTGGAACAAGGGGGAAAAAAATTGAAAAAAAAATAATTGATTGCATGATTATAAGAAGTTAAATTAATTTCTTCTTATTTTTCTCTCGATTTTTTTAATTTACAGGTCAATCGTCGTCATTAGCTGTACAATTTGAAAGGAACGAAATTTTTTTTTTCTTCGTAGTTTCTTTTATTCGTACAGAAATTTTTGTCGAGTAACAAAACATGTATATATATGAATAAGGAACAAAAATGAGGGAGGGGGGGAAAAAACTTCAGATATAGATCCGGGAATGATTTGCGACAGGTCGAGCATGAAAATGAAAACCTTCCAATTGCGTAATCTTGTTCAGCAATGATATTGAGATTTGATCGAGAAAGGAATTACCCACACAGAGAATCACGTACCAATAAGAGCAAATATATCTATGCTTCGTGCTACATTTATCTCTTCCTCTCTCTTTTTTTTTTTCTCCTATTTTCTATAAAACGGAAAGAAAAAGAGAGAGAGAAAAAGACGGAAGAAGAAACGAAAATGTGGAAACTGTACAGATTGGCGACACGACATAAGACATCTAGGAAGATAGATGTTCACCGACCTCTTGAATTGCGACATAAGGAACGAAGCTGTTTGTTCACACACTGACCCCCATTTCGATCCCTGAGGCGTATTCGACTCTCCGCTGACTACTTTGTTCATTATATTTTATTTTTCTTCAACAGGAAGAAGGATAAGAAAGTGCCAATGAGTTTGACTATAAAAATGACTAAATCGATTTATATAGTTGCATTCCTGCAAGTCATTAAACATGCACCCGAGCTCTCTTCATTATTTGAACAATAATCAATTTATTATTTTTATTATTTTAATACTATAATTTAATTAACTTATGACCAAAAACCTACGCCTTATCGTTAAAAACAAACAATACAATTGTCACAATAATGAATTATAAAAGTGGTATAAATAAAAAAAAAATGGAAAAAATTCAATTTATGATCTTTATTATAATGTAATTAATTGTAATACGAAATAAATCCTAAAATCAATTTTATTCAATTTATCGTTTAAGTTTTCTGTTTTAATTATTATATATTTAAATAATTACCTATTAAATTGATGATAATTTAATACTTTTGTCATATATTTTTTGTTTAATTCAAGTTTACAACAAGGTGGAGTAGGTATCCTATATTTACGTATGCAAACACAAATATACAAAACGAGAAACTTTACAAGATATAAGAAAGTTAGATAAATGTTAAGGAAATATAAGTTCCCTTCGTGATTTTCTTTTGGAGCCAATAAGAATATAAAAAGAAAGAAGAAAACAACATCAACAACAAAACTCGCTTTGAACGAATTTCTTTTTCTTCATTCTTTCTTTCTTTCATTTTGTTTTTTTTCTCTTTCAAATAAAAGCTCGAAAGTTATTTCAAAACTTAGGTACGATATTTTCCAAGAAATGACGAACGAACGGTATGTAAGATATCACTCCCGTCAACTCACCATTGTGCAGGGTGACTTTGAAGAAATTGTCGCGACACCGTCGTTTCACCACCCCTCCTCCTCCTTCCTTTATCTCTTATTATTCTATCTTTCGTGACAGTAGACAGACAAAAATGTAGTTTCTAATAAATAATAGATATTTATTACTGACAATGTTCTAGATGACACTCTTCTATAACACTACACCACGAATGTTCTTGCATATCCTATACTTATTTGTTTATCTATATCTTTTTCTTGTATATATTGTCTTATCTTAGAACTGAAGAAGAAAATAATGAAAACGCAGGTGGTAACACGCAACAAGGTGGTATCCAACTTGAGGTATACGCGTACGGTCTTAGAAACGCGAACAGTTTGAAGGGGCTCCATCGTAATGGAGAGTCTATATAGACTCCCCTCCAAAGAGAGACAAGCTTTACCATAAAGCGTGTACTCGATGCGATCTAGACGAAACGTGATCGAGGAGAAAGCCTCTCCTTCGATTGGCCACACAGAACGGGATCCTGTAAATATACTTGGATGCACTTTTCGAAAATCGGAAGGGATCGATCGTACTTATATTTCTTTGATCGATCACTATGACCTTGTTCTCTTCGATCTTACAATCTAACTCATATCTGGATCATCTTACTTGATACTCGATGACGACGAAATCTATGATTACCTTTCTAATCGTAAACGCCTAAAAGAAATTTTTATATTCTTATCTTTTCTTTTTTTTTTTGTTTATTAATGAACCATAATGGATCCCCGTGAAAACGTAAATTGTTTATTGATAGACTCCTTTCTATTCGAGTAATGGCATAACTAATTAACGATGGCATAGTTAACGTACCGAGCACTCTACCGAGATTACACTTTTTTTTTCTCCCTTTTATTTTTATCTTTTTCTTTTTCATTTACGAATTACACGCAAGTATGGAAAGTTAAAGTGAGGTTGTTAAAAAGTTACAGAACATTTTTCTCCACCTCCCCCTTTTTGTTTGCTTCTTTTTCTTCTTCTTCTTTTTTTTCTAAAAGATTTGAATGTGTCATTTTGCGATAGAAGTAAACTAAAAAGGTCATCATCGATCTTTCCTCGGCTCAGGACGCACAAGCGTAATCTGCATCCTTAACCATGTACGTTAAAAGGAATAGCTTTTTAGCGTTTATAAGCAATGACAATGATTTGCAGTTTCACGTAAGAAAATTGACTTTTCAAGAAAATGGTCACTTGGAGTAGTCATTAAATGATCCATCAAAAATAATGTGGAAATCGAACGGTGAAGATAAACGGGAAACTGAATATACAAATAAAGGGTATAAAGGAGAGTTCTTAAGTATCTGGGTCTCGAAGACTGGAAATATCCTTCCCTTTCACTGGCTCAAGTCAGAAAAATCGGTACGAATTACTATGTATGTGTACGTACGATCCATTAGGCCGGAACATACACATAGACGAAGGAAAGCTCGGATGTAGTAGATAGATATATGTATGTATATGTACTTAAATACGTACACACGTTTCCGCAGAATCCTTTTCGCTTCTATACGTGTATGTATATGGACTAGGAGTTATCATGCATGCATGGATGTGCTTAGAAGAGAGAAAAAGCGGTAAAAAGTAGTCGATCTTAAACCCGTAACTTCTCGTATATGTAATATCTCGTTCGATGAAAGAATTTATCTTGGATCCGCGAAGTAAAATACGAAGATTTTCTTCTATTTCTTAGAGCTTAGAACATTCGAACGTAGAATAGAAAGGAATGAATTTCAAGGTCAACGTACGATGGAGAGGACTCGTCGAATTCTCCACTATCACCTGTGATACATATGGTTCGTGTCACTGAAATACTGATTATTTAATTATTAAATAAACTATTTTTTAATTCACACACACACATATATATATATGTATTACACATTATCTTGTAAGTGATAGAATAATTTTAGTTTATGCATACTATTTCAATCTTTGTTTATGCATGATGCATTGATCTAAGATTACTGGATAAAATTAATTATAGCTTTTTTAAGATTAGTTTTAGAGCGTTCGTAAAAAAGTCGAAAGTACGGTAAAATATAATTATTATGAATATAATATCATTTATTATCATACATAAGAAAGAAATGAATAAGTAATAAATTTGAAAGTATTTTTAAATGAACTATACAACGTTATAAATATCTGTGTATAGATATTTAAAAAGAAATATTATATACGCTTCCACTCAAAAGTATTTATAGACATCTATCATTATTATTATTATGTATTTTTTCTTTGCACATATTACCTCGTGATCTTTATTTGTAATTAAATTTTTATTATGTTGACATTGTTTTTGTCAATTAAAATTTGAAAATAATTCTAACAAAACTATAAATCAATTTTCTTTAGAACCAATTATTTTTTCAATATCATTACAAACATGCGATAAATAATAAACCACAACTTTACTTTAATTGGAGACATTATTTTTAAAAATTTACAAAATTGAACAAAGTTGTCATAAATAATAAAATGTGGATATATAAATAAATCGAAGATTTAAAATTATTATACAGGTTAATATCTTGTCTTTTTACTCTCCCTTTAACGGATTCTCAATCTCTCCCATTACTTTTTTACTAACATCTTCTCACACTAATTCAATACTACCAAAGAGGTTGCATCTTTTTACCACCTCTCTGAAATCACAGCACACGATTTTTGTCTTTTATTTCTTCGAACGAGTCACCTATCCATTTTACACTAACCGTGCCCATGTTGCTTGACTTTAGTGATCTGACAGAAACTAGTAACGTAACGTATATAGAATAGAACCTTGTTTATTTTAGACGCATAATAGAACATCAAAATTGTGTAAAAAAAATTGTGTAATTAAAATAAATAAAATAATTTTTCGTTAATAAAAAATAATGTTGTTCCCAATCATCAAACATGACATATTTAGGGTAATCTAACACTTTAAAGCGTTAGTCTATATATAATATATATATATACATACGTTGTTACTTAAATAAATAATGTTATTTTCTCATTCGCAAAGATTCGCATGGTAATTATCCAAAGTATGAGGGACAATTTGCCCATTGTAAGATACAATGGAAATAACGTCAAAAGATTACTTCTTTCTCAAGTGGCACTGGGTGGATCAACTTCTTCTTTTCACGGATGGCTTGAGACTCATTCTTGTTTTAGTAGAGGGTAATTAACAACGAAATGGAAAGACAAAAAGTATAGAGAGTAGGAAAGTTTTGCTTTTATTTTCCTAGCGGCTACGATTTCTCTGTTTTCAATTTATTACTTTTTTGACACACACGCGCGCGCGCGTTTACCCTCATGCACACACATATATAAAAAATGGATGGTTTTATTTACAGAGGCTTGGTTGTATCGAAGACACGAAATGAATACGCAAGATGCGATCATCAGTGCGCCGTATATCCGGTCATTGAATTCGAACTCTTCTTCTTCTTCGTCGTCTTGCCATTGTATGTACAGGATCCCTGCTGTTCCCTCCCTTTCTGCATTTTTCATAAGATATACATCACGTTCTAGCTAGAGCTAATATCGAAAAGGAAATCTCTATTATCACGCATATATACATATACACGCAGAAACACGCGTGTGCTCATACAATCACCTTATCGTCGGAGATTCAACGGAATATTTTTCAAATGCAATTTCCTGAGAGGAATAACTCTCGTTTAAATTGAGAAAGTGAAAGACAAACGTTACATGTGCCGTTTTTTTTTTTTAAATGAAACTTCTTAAACGACGGTAACAATAAAATTTTATAAAAAGACGTGAAAAAAGAGGAGCGGGAAGGAAAAACCAACAGTCTATTAACAGTTAAACGAAATTATGAAAAAAATTCTAGTGTTAGTGTGATGTGTGTGTATGTATGTATGAAATACGTCGATCGATAGTTGATCTAAATGATTGTTAATTCATCAGAGAATATGTAGTTTAGAAGCATGAAGTATAAGTTTGACGTACCTTCCTCTTCGAAATTCAACAGTAAACTGATTCATTGTCCTCTATGAAAGTCAGTTAAATTACTTTTATTGATTCTTGTTTGTAAGACTTTCTAAAGAATAAATATTGTTTTCGTTATACATATGTAACTTTCGGAAAAGTCATATAAACAAAAATCAATAAAATAATTTTAACTCATTTTCATAGAAAACAATAAGCCAATCTAACGGTAGATTATTTATCAATCATTCAAGGTATATCACACGCATTAAACATTTATCACGCACGAAGGCTACACAGATTCCTTTTCTAAAGTGGTATAAATCTAATTTTGAAAATAACATGTGTTAAGACTAGTTTCGATTTGACATAGATGACTTCTTTTCATATTGTTAATAACGAAAACCAATACGATATTCTAATTAATTCATCGACAAAAAATTTCGCTATAAAATGCTAATTCATTTATAGTTCAAACAAATTTAAACATATTTATATCTTAATAAATATTATTCGCGAATTTATTCAAAATCGTGTCCTTGAAAAGGATTCGTCTAGTAAGTTCGTAGCAATTCCTTAAAGAAGAGAGTTGAAAATTTTCGTAAGAGAGTTAGTGACTAAGTGACCCATACTACGATTCCTATCAGAAGTTGCATAAGAGTAGCACACGTTCCGGCTGCCTCTCACTTTTCTTTATCGTGTCGTTCGCTAATATGAAGAGATATAGAACCACATTGGCGTGCTCGAACAAACTCGATCGAGATACATTCCCGATACATAACATACATACAACTTGGTGATGTCAAGACAAGAATGATGATTTTCAAAAGTTTTGAACTAATCGGAATAACACATTATCATTTTTATCATTATCATTTTTCTTAACACTTACCTCGGAAATATCTAGTCAAGTGTAGGTTAATTCTAAAACCATTGAAAATTGCCATCGAAACAAACAGCCCATTCCAGAGACTTTCACCCTTTCTTCAACGGTTCAATGTACATTATATGAATACGTGGTATGTTAAGAGAACCATCATAGTATCGTAGAAAAGTAAGTTTGACTACTTGAATGTTACTAGTCGCGTGTGTCCTTGCGAAATAGAATCGCACAAGAATATATTTCTCTTCCTCTTGCGTATATACATCGATCGAGCTACTTTTCACCGATTGCACTGTTTGCTTTTTCCAACAGTCTTGTAACTTCTTTATCTTTCTCTTTCCCCACTGTCTTTCTCTCTTCTTTATTCTTTTTTCTCTCTTTCCTTCCATTTTTCTCTATTTGTCTTTCTTTTTCGTCTCTCCTACATCTGTTTGCGTTGAAACATACCTCTCGGGCTTGTTACCTTTCTCTTTTGAACGTTTCCTTTATATTCTGTTCTCGACATGGCCTTTCTCTTTCAAGCGATTCCTTCATTTTCGTTCTCTGAATGAGAAGCCGCAACCCGTAGCCCTAGAAAAAGATAGACGAAATTACCATTCGTCTTGCCAGTGTTTAGGGCTAATTGATCGGTAGCTAGACAATAGATTTTTATTCGAAAACCAATAATGTTGGGATTACTGCAAGAGAAAGCTATGCCGCCTGTAAAATAATACAATGCGTTCTATCTTCTTTTCCAATTCTTTTTTTATTCCTTTTTATTTTATTTTTCTTCTTATTCTTATCCTTCTCTCCTTTTTTTTTCCTTTCTGTAATTACATTAATAATAATCAGCCATTGGCAGACATATATTTCTATCTCTCTCTCTCTTTCTCTCTCTTTCTTTTTTATCTCTTTTAAATTTCATTATAAAAGTATCCTTTCCCTTTTCCAACTGTACTCTCGTAATTCCCAGAACTATAGGATCGATCGGTATTATTCCTATTTCTCTTTGGGGTTGATTAATTGTTTTGTTCATTAAGTCCATTAATTACTTAGCGAAAACAGGGTAAGTGAAGTTCATAATGATATGATATCTGTATATCTTCTTGATGAACTTTTAATGGAAATCTTAATTGAAATTTAAATTTTCTTGTAAAACATAGAAATGTATAACTAACTTCGACTCCGTAAAAGTTCGAAGAAAATCAGCTTACATCTCATTTGTGTCGATTCCGATTTTGATAATAATAAATTTTAATTACTAATAGTTAGATCATAACACAATATACGGAAAAAAATAAATACACTATTAGAAGGTAATTTATTGAACAACATATCATTAATATTTTAATGTGAAATTTAGATTTGTATTTCTCTTTAGTAGATTATGCAATCTTTGATTACAATACTAATATTCCTCACTTCATGAATTATAAATGTATGAGGAACATTGTTTAAAAAAAAAAGGCTATTAGTCAATTACGTAACAATCATTGATTTGAAAGATATTTTATTCTACTGAAATGTTTCTTTAATATTTTAGGATGACGCCTGTTCGTCTGTTATAATCCTATAGTATTAAGCAAGTAATTCCTGTACTTTTATATATTTGTCAATTTTATCTTAAGAACAGGCGTAAGAATTCTTACGTAATGGAATCAATTTATTTATTAGACTGAGAGAAAGCGATTTAGCCTGGTATCGATTTTTTTTAATTTCGTTTAATGAAATTTATGGTATTTAATATATTATATTAATTACGATAATAAACTATTTATATATTGAACCAAACCTAATTATTTAACCTTTTAGATAATTATTCTTATATGTTAGAGTTGTAGCAATTAATTTGCTAAACGTTTTCACCAATTTTTACACTAACCAAACGCATTTTTATATTATTATAGTTTCAATAAATTTGATTCATTTAAAAATATGCCGTTTTGATCGACGAACTCTTGTCATTTTTTTTGGTAAAATCTATATTACTTTACTGTAGGAACAATCTGATGTTTAGTTCCTTTAGCGATATCATAACTGTTTATGTGACTGTCTTATCCCATCTTTTGCATAATTTCATCGACATTTTCAATAATTATAAATTCAATGATAAGAGAGAGAGAGAGATACAGATACTGAACATTTTCTTTAATCATCCGTAACTCGAAATAATAATATGTTAAACATATGTTTATATATAATATTTTCTACTTATTTTAGTATATAGATATGTCTCTTGAAGTATTAATATTTATTTATGAAACATCCTGTATAATTAATACGAAAAGAAAAGAAAGAGTAAGGGGGAAATATACATACTAACAATAAGAAGATGAACGATCTCCACGAACGTAAAAGTATGCGTCACGTTATGCGAGGAAGGCGCGTCGAGGTCATCGTGACGGATGAGCAATGAACTTGACCGGATGTGGGTCAAGGTAGATCTTCCTCCACAGTGAAAAGTATTATATCTTCCTCCTCTTATAAGCTTAAATTCCCTCCTGCATTCTCGACACGAGTGACAAATAGACGTTCATAGTGAATCTATAGAAATTATTATAACGAAAAAGGATCCTTTGTAATTTCAAAAAAAAAAAAAGAAAGAAAAGTAGAAAAATATCAACAAAAGACATTAATATAACTCACGGATAATACTTATCATACAATAAGTATGTACTTATGTATTGTTCGTCGAGTCCTGTTTCTACGAATGAATAATCGAATTATTAAAAATAATTCTATGTAAAATTTCACCTGTTATACGATAATCATCATTCTAATCTTAAAACGAAATCGAGTGAGACTCTAGTTTCAGTTCCTTCCCTCTCTCACTATACATGTATATACACATATATAATAAATACATGTATCAAAAGAGTCTAGACTCGTAACATAAATTATATAATCTACTTAAATAATAAGGGGTAAATACCGTTACGAGATCGTATATATATGTGTATGTGTTTGTGTATGCGCATGCATAGATGTTTGTATGCAACACTGTTTTTGTAAAATACAATTTGCGAACGTAAACGTAAACTCGACGTAACATGACCATTAAATTCGCACGAACTCTGATGTGTTATTGGTATATACGTATATCATGTACGTGGGAAAATAGATAAAGAAGATAAAATATAATAGATGAAAAGGTCAATCGGAACAATGTACTTGACTCACCCAATTTAACTATGCAAAACGTAGTAAGAACTATCACTTCTGCAAATGTTATCGAAAGTATTAAATGATCTCTTGGAAATAGTCAATCACGTTCGGTCAAGATCTTTCCCATGGATTGTTGGGTGTTGTCAAATATATAGTATTATTGTTTTACACACACATACGTATTTTGTGATGACAGTCAACTGTAATTACATATTGTAATACAATTGTAATACATTTGAATAAGCGATTAAGTATGTGTGATATAAATATACGTATGCAAATAAAAAGTAAATATTATAAAAAAGAATTTTTCATTACAATAATTATGACGATATGAATAATATTATATCTAACGTCTCAAGAGAAGAATAGAAATTGCAAGTATATCTTTTCTACGTTTATAAAAAGAACAAACAATTTGTATTTTTCTTTGTCATAATGGGTTAATGTCCATTTTTTTCTTAAAAAAATAAATAAATAAATTTAGGAAATACTCAAAAATATCCTAAATAAAGAAATAATCATTTTCTATTCGATTACAAATAGAATAGACTGATCGAAAATTACATGAATCGTACCACGTAAATAGTTTTTCTCTTTTTTGTTCTAATCGAGCAAAGTAGATTAAAATCGTTATGGTCAAACCGGTTAGAAGCACACGAGATCATTTGGAGAAAGTGGTACCTCTCTATAGAGACTTATCAATAAACTTCCTGGAATTCTTAAAATATGTGATACAAGACGATGACAGCAATGATGAATTGACTGACGATGTTTAAGTATGGATAATCGGATATTTAAATATACGTATAATATACAGAGCCTGCCAAAGAAATGTATACACACTTCAGAAAAAGAACACAATTAGTATAAATGTTTTAATATTAAATTAATTCAAATATTATCGGATTAATAAACCTCTGTTGTGGCTGTGTGTGTCTGTGCCCGAGAATGTATTCTTTTCAACTTTGTTTAAATAGTAATTTGATATTCTATAGAATATCAAAGTATTATGTTCGATGCCTAGGAAAAACTGGAAGAATTTTTTAATTTCCGACTTCGTCTTGAAGACTCTTTGCATTCATAGTAATGCCGAGGAATTACTAGCAGTGACTGATTTCCGGCTTTGACGGTAACATATATATATTGTTACACTTTGTAATTCTGGCTCATTTCATATTTTAACTTATACTTTAACTGATCAGTATAATTCATTGTTTAGATAGTTATACTATGAATTTACGGATTTCAGGCTTTAACGGTTACATATATAATATAAACTTTCATCAAGGCGTGTACGAGATGGTAAAAGAATGCGATCGATCTTGCTAGCTCGTTCTTTTAAAGAAAGGAGGCTCATTCTATAGAAGTTTCTATACTTATTCTACTTTTGAGGCTAACGTAGTTCACAGAAACGACCAGAGTCTAGTAGTTCACTACTTTAATATCAACTCGATCCGGATGTATCAAATAGAGACAAGAAAACTGGACTTGCCGGCTCGAACTGCCATATCAACCCAATTGAAACTTTCCACGCTGGAATATATGCGAAAATTTCTGTTTTAACCTTTTAAAATTTTAAATACGTACCTCGTGATATATATATTTACAAGTAGATAATATCGTCGATATTATTTCTTCATTCTATTCGCAAAAAAATGTATTTTTATACGATATACATGACACATTCTATCGATTTCAGTTGCTAATATTTGATGAAAGGATATACATTTTTCAATTAGTAGTGAAAATATCACAGATAAATAAAAGAAAAGAAAAGAAAAGAAACGAAACGAAAGATCGTAGGATGATTATAAAAATTTATATATTTTTGAGAAAGTACGAAGATGAGAGATTAATCTCGACCTCGCGACTTTCACCTTCTTGCAAGGTCTAGGCCGCATACAAGTCTGATCCTCCTCAAGGCACAAAAACACAAGTTCTATAATGTACATACCTATTTATTAATATTTACTTAAGTATATACACCCAATACAAACCGGAATTCTAAACCAAGCTTCTCTTATTTTGATAGAAACCTAATACTCGAATAAAATAGTCATATATCAAAGTTAAAGACTGAACGAATAAATAGAATTTAGAAATTGTCAGTAGGACGAATTAAATTTAAACGAACATTCACAGATACTCTTTGTTAACGTATTATTCCTTTTATTTATTAATTTTTTTTTAATCAATTGATTGATTAATCATATCAGAACTATCGTCGTGTAATAAACAAGATGGTATTATCTCCTCTGTAGATAAAGATTTCTTTTCTTCTTCTTTTTTGGTTTCTAGAGATTTGTCCTCTCCGGGTTTATCCTTTTCTATTTTAACTTTATCTATAGTGTTTTGCAATAAACCCAAACTACCTTTCTGGTAGTAACATGTTATGTCTTCTTCCTAAATATATTTTTATGCAATTAGTAATTGTAGTTAATATCATATAAAATAAGATAATTAAAATACATGAAGTATATTATGAGTGCGTTTTAAAATAAAATTATATTATGACTTCTTTTATACAAGGTGTCTGAAGTTTCCGTTTGACCTTATATAATTATTTAGAAAAATTATAGTTCTATACCTGATGACTTATATGGTGTGATGATATACTAGGAATGGATTCCTTTTGTAATATATTAAGA
Organism: Polistes canadensis; assembly: GCF_001313835.1. Classification (NCBI taxonomy): domain Eukaryota; kingdom Metazoa; phylum Arthropoda; class Insecta; order Hymenoptera; family Vespidae; genus Polistes; species Polistes canadensis. Next base: position 458,880 of record NW_014569624.1, read on the forward strand.
AGAGAGGAAAGTACTTGTTCTTTAAGATCAATATGACAAGAACTGCATACATCCTCTTTAGACAATTTTCCTTGCAACTGTAATAGAATATTTAAAATTTATTAAACCTTCATTATTTTTCATTTATTTATTTACCTGTAATGCTTTCATTATACGTTCTTGAGCCTCTTGTAATATTTGATTTAGATTGTCAAACTCTAGTTGTTTGGAACAAACTTCTGCTAATATTTGAGTTTTATTTTCTATAGTTTGTTGTAAATGTTGTTCAAGAATGTGAACTTTATTCTCAGCTATAATAGATCTCTCTTTATATTCTTCTAATACTGCTACATGACTAATAAGATGATCATTAAACTGTTTTAATCTCAAATATTTATTATTCATGTCATTACAATCTTGCGCAAGATTAGTAATCAAATTCTTTTGTTTAATTGTTTTATTTAAAGTGATATTTTTTTCTTCTTCAAACAAATCGGCTTGTAATTTTAGCATTTTAACTGCTTCTTTGTAATCCATAGTATTGGAATATAATTCACGACTAACTTCCAACATCATATCTAATTCTTGATTTAATGCAATGTTTTCTCTTACTGCTCTATGAGTAGTATCTGCTATACGAATGTTAGTCGCTTCTCTGAATTTTTCAGCTAATTCATTTAGTCGTTCTTCCATTTCTCTTTGCATTCTTTTAAAATGGAAAAAAAATAAGTTATTTAGATTTTATTTGATTTATATTGAAATTACATACTTAGCTTTTCCAACGATTAATGCTTTTTCAGCAGCATGGAGCGCGTTTTTATGTCTTTCTTCTTGTTCTTTTAATTGTTGTTCCTGCACTTCAAATTTATGCATTAAATCAAGTCGTGCTATTCTCCAATCCTCTAATGCATTTAATTTTCCAGCTAATAACAGACAGTTGAAGTATCAAAACATAGTCTATAGTTTCCTCCAATTATTGGTATATCTATGTACATTAATTCAGAATATCATTTTGACCAAAAATAAAACATAATAAATCAAATAATCAAATAATCAAGATTTTATTTATTAATGTATGTACCTGTTAGTTTGACCTCCGCACTCAAATTACTTTCCATAGTGCGATATTCAAGTTCCATTGCTGTTTCCTTTTTTTTAAATGAAGCTAACTCATTTTTTCTCAATTCTTCCAAAGCAGATATTCGTTCATTTAATTCGCGTGCTTCTTCGATGTTCTCTTCTAGATTGCGTTTCAAATATGCCACGATATCTGAACGATCTTCTTCAAGCTTTACAAACTGTTGTTTTATAGTTTTAACTTCATGTTCAAGTTCTTCATTAGTACTACGCAGTCTGTAATATTCACATATAGATTAAAGTAAATAATTATATACATGCGTTTTAGTAAAGTTAAATGAATATTCTATCATACCGTGCTAATTGTCTATTATTGTCCAAAATTTGTTGTTCGTAAGATAATGTTTCTCTTTCGTTTAACCAAGGATTCTTTTTACCCTTTTTTTCTCTAACACCACGTTTTTTTTTTGGCATTGTGATTTGTTTTATTTATAAGGTCAATTTATCAATCATTAATAAATACCAATTAAAATTAACAAGTTTTGCACATTTTCAACATTTTTATTATGATATCTGGATAAATGTAAACTAAAAATAATCATCATAACTTGACAAATTTTTACAAAATGTCATACTTTCAATCAAATTTTAAATGTTTTTATATATAAAATGAAATGGGTAGTTCCACCGCACAATAATAAGCTGAATTATAATACATTGATTAATCGTTGCCATAGTGAAAAAGATTTTGAAGTATTATTGATTATAACAGATACTAATACGAGAATAAATATTTGATGATAAATAATGAAGGTGAAACATTTTTTATTGTACAAATAACTAACAATATTCTTATATTTCATTATATTACAGACACACAATGGCTTTTCTTGAAATATTATATATATGCGATTTTAAATTTTAAATAATAGTAAACGTGATATCATTTGAAATATTACTCTTTAATTTATTTATTTGTACAAAATCACTGTATAATTATCCACTTGGAAAGGCAGCCCGATTCTTTAAGATATATCCATTGAAATAATATATGTGTGCATTGTCAAATTTAATTTTGGAAATGGTTAATAATATGTCAGGTATTTTGCTTGATTAGCAAAGAAAAGGAAACAAAATATTGATATATATTAACGTTCGGGTGATTTTTCTTTTTGCAATGAAACTTAACGTTCTAAAAGCTAAGCTCAGAAACTGCAAATAATATCAATAAGTTTAATTACATCTGTAAAGATATAATCAAATTTTTATTTATTACTATATATTTTTTTTCACTTTAAAAAAATTTATATGCATTGACAAATATACTATCAGCAATTTATTAAATGATATAAGGTTTTTTTATATACTTATATATATATTTGTTTTTGTTTTATTTGCACATAAAATATTTTGTAAAAAATGTTATATCCGCTTCACAAGTGGTCAAACTGTACAAGAAAGAAAATTATTTAAAAAATTACTATATGTATATGACTTATATCGCTTACTATTCTAGGAAGAGAGAAAAAAAAAAAGGGAAAAAAGAATGAATTTTTAATTTCATTATCAACAGTGTTGCAGTCCATTTAACGAATTTTTTCTTTTTCCTTTCTTTTTCTTTTCATATAAAGTAGATTCCGAGCTTAGCTTAAAATAGCACATATACACAAAATGCAAGAGATAATATAAAAATTTAGTTAACAGGAGGAACAGGTCTTGGTGGAGGAGGAGGTGGCTGCGGCCTGCGGAAGTATATGATAAGACTGAGCATTCCTGTAAGAAATCCAATTAAATACAGATCCCAGTTCTGACCAAGCAATTGGTCCCATTTATCTAATTGATCGATCAGACTAAATTCTTGTAAATAGTCCAGTCCAAATAAGAAAGAAAGTTTGATCAAGGCTAAAGCAACAGGTACTCGCGCATCTGGACTTGCTTCCGCTGCTAAATCGTAACATCGTTTAGCTAAATGACGATCTTTAGCTAATCCTAGGCCACGTTCGTGCATATAACCCAAATTAAACATGGCTTGAGCATTGTGCTGTTGTTCAGAAGCTGAACGATAGTGACTTGCGGCTGCCTCATAATCTACTTTCGTTCCTCTTCCATAATAATGAGCATCGCCGAGTTTGACCTATTAAAAAAATATATTCTTTTTAATATACACACAGATATTTAGAATGTATATATTATTTCTATTAGAACCATAGAAAAAATGTATACCTGCGCCGCAGAATATCCTTGAGCAGCTGCTCTTGCCCAAAGTTGTAAAGCTCGAACTAATCCTTGCTCTTCCGTGAAAATGGTACTTTCACCTTTGTCCAAAATAAATGCTGCATTACTTTGAGCCACTTCATAACCCATTTCAGCAAGAAGGTAATAGTTGATAAATGCTTCATATATTTTCCCTTCTCTGTAGTTGTTATGTGCTATTATTAATTGCTCGCTCCATTTTCCTCTCTCAGCAACAGTTTTTAATAATTCTACAGCTGTTGGACAACTTCGCATCATGCCAGTTCCGGTTGCGTGCATTTGAGCAAGATTATAAAATGCTAAAACGTGGCCCGATTGACTGGCCAAATTAAAATATTTGTTTGCCAATTTATAATCTTTTCTTACTCCGATTCCACCTTTAGAAAAATATTTATATAAAAATATACACATATATTAAAAGAAAATATTTTATAAGTATTATACTAGTTATTTAAAATTGAATCTAGTGTAATAATCATTATATATACATACTAAAATACATATTGCCCAGTTGAAGTTGACCGTCTACCCATCCTTGTTCTGCAGCTTGACTGAAGTATTGTAATGCTTTGGCTGTATCTCTTTCAACACCTTTTCCATACAAATACATCATTCCTAAACCACTTTGACCAACAGGATTTCCCAGATCAGCAGCTTTTTTGAAATACATGTATGCCGTTTCATTATCTTGTTTTACTATATCGCTTCCCTCAAGGTAAATCTACATACAAGGATATGCGATAAGAAAAATTAATTGCATAGATAAAAATAGTTATTTGTATTCCTTGTACCTTTCCTAAAAATGCCATGGCAATAGGGTTGCCTGCATCAGCAGCATGTAGAAAATATTGTAATGCTCTTTGATGATCCAAAGGTACTCCTCTACCTCCTTGATAATGAAGTTGACCGAGACCTACTTGGGCTTGAACGTCTCCTTGTTCGGCTAATAATTGATAATATTCTATTAAGTCTCTATCAAAAATTCCAGAACTGTATCCAGGATTTTCATATTCATCTAAAAGTCTGACACGTTGCACAACTGGTCCGCCGCTAAGAGATACTTCCTCTGCAACTTTATTAGCTACTTTTCTATAATAATCTAATGCTCGTTCGCATGAGACAGGAGTTGTTACTCCTGCCCAATTTCTATATCCTAAAACCATTTGTGCACGAGGATCACCTCCCAAAGCTGCCATCGTGTAATGTAACAAAGCTTTCGCTTGAGAAGCATTGACTCCACTTAATCCAGTTGCATATAAAAATCCCATACCCTGTAAAAATAATATTTATTACATCTTTCAACATTATAGTAACAATTTAATATTTCTATTAAATCATATGCGAACCATATGCGCAGATGGTAAGCCTGTTTTAGACAATTCATTAAATATTTGGTATGCAGCAGAAATGTATTGAAAACGAGTTTGAGGAGCAACGCTCATGGGATCTCCAAGTAATTGTGCCCACGCTAACATAGACCTAGCTTCCTTGTGTCCCAGCATTGCTGCTGCATTGATAAACTTAAACGCTTCCACTTTGTTTGCTCGTGTTGCATTTAATAAATTTTGAGCATTTTTGAACAACAGTTCAGCTAAAATGAGTATAATCATAATAAGATATTTATATAATAATTTATATAATAAGTATAATAGTATTTACTAAAAAAGTTATATACAAATATTCTAATTGATTTTATTGAAATAAAAAACAATAGAATATACATTAGATATACATTTTATTAAATTTACCTTTCTGTTGTTCCGGTGTCAAAGATTCCTTAACTTCTTCTTCAGTGCTTTCGAACGGTTCTTCATCCGCCCAAGAAACTAAAATTTCTTCTTCCGATGATTGTAATTTATTATCCACGGTGTCACTATCTGTATCTTTATTTTGATCCAATATGTTTTTCATCCATAACACTTGATTCCTTAATGCAATAGTTTCTACGGATTCTTTATTATTAGTCGTATCAGATTCACTTTCAGATTCCTCTTTTAATGGTTTAGGAAGATTTTCATTAAGAATATCTGGCACAATTTTTAACATAGTATCATGTAAAGCATAAAATTCCTGTAACTGTTCGAACGCCTCTTTGGGATCCTCAACAGGCTTATTATCTTTATTATCATCTTTAGAATTAGATTTGTCCGTAATATCAGCAGATTTTTTCCCATCATTTTCGTTATCCGCTATGGAAAACATAACCAACGCGAGCAAAAAAAGTAATACACTTTGATTAGGCTTCATATTTTTTTCCCACTATTAATATAATTATAGTCTCATGAGAGATGATCAGGTAATTGTAATATCCTCATTGCAAATAGAATCTTCACAAATAATTTATTTTATTTCCTCTCGATGCGTATGTACGTGTAAAACACAACACATTATCTTCTAAAGGAGGATGAATATATGTATACGTACGTATATATTTTCTTTTTAAGATAAAAATTACGTCATTAGGACACGTCAACGTACATATTTCATATTAAATAATATATGACATTGAAGATCGATCAACCCACTGATTTTCATTACACACAACAAATTTAGATTTAACGAATTTAATAGAACTATGTTGATCACAGAGTTCCACCGATAGATTCAACACGTCACTTACATTCCTATTACATTTAACGGCAACCACGCGTCAAAAGTACATTTGTCGAATCAGCTGTTCGAATAGTAACTTTTTAAAAATATATATCATATATGCGTCTTACGCTTAGCGACGTGTCTCTTCCTCCCTCTTTTTCTTTCTCTCTTTCTTTCTCTCTCTCTAGTTATTTAAATTTAAAAACTCTTAATTTAAACATCGTGTTTGTATATATATATATATATATATATAAATAATAAAATGGAAAACTTTGACGCTTCTAATTTATAGATATTAGAAAGAATATATTCCCCCGAAACGTACTTTCGTAATCAGAATGACATAAAGGATCATTTTCATTGTACGATTATTCCCTATATTAAGCGACTTTCATTCATTTTCAAATTTACATGAAAACCGATCAGAGTCTATGTAGTAATCGATAACATAATTAATAAACGTACAATAAATGAGAATCATTTATCAAATCCTATTAATGAGAATTCCTTACGAACCAAAATTAAATAGATATGTTTAATATAACCAATTGACTGTATCCATGTCTGCTTCATTATGAAATTTTCATAAGTTGGTCATACGTAGTATATAGATATATATATATATATATATATGAACAAGTATTTTGTAAACTTGCCAAACACATATAGTCTACGGCGTTGATTTAATCGTTTAGGTGAACAAGTTGGCGTCAGAGTTAACTTATAGATAGTTGTTCTGTTTACGTTATCGAATAACAACTGGAAATTAAGGAATAAACATGAGTGATGATGATCGAGATATTGATATAGAAAGTGATGTAAGTATTAAATGCGTGTATTAGTTAGTTGATATAAAATATATATTCATTTTATAAACAGGAAGGAGATGACTCTGACTCTAGGCAGAGACATTCCAATAACACACAATATTATTCTCAAGTAAGTTAATTTATATGGATTTCTAATAACGTACAATTTATTTTTAACGTTATAAGATATGCCGTGCGTATGTTGTGTGTATAATGAATATATCTACAGAGAGAGAGTCACGAGAAGCAGCAAACGCGAATATCTTCTTTGTTTACAATTATATGAAAAAAGCTTTAAATAAAAAGTTGCATTATCGCACAGAAGAAATGTAACGATTGAAAGCTTTTTTCTTATGATCATCTTTTTATGCAATTTTAAAGGTTATAGATGTTTTTTTAAATGAAACTCTATATTTTGTTTGAGATATTTTGATAGAGCATAAGAAAACGAATTTAATAACCTTAATGGCCATATCATTCTGATTTTTTATTCTCAATTTATTCCAATTATCTTAAGCATTTATAGTCTATATAATTAGTTAAAATTTTCTAAAGATAGTAGTGTTTACATTTGAGTGTGTGACCTAATATTTGTTATTTATTTTTAAATGTAAATATCTTGAGAATAAATTATCCCTGTGTATTAATATATATATATATTATTATTATTATTATTATTATTGTTATAATATTATGATTTGTTATTATACTTTTATCAATTATATATATAAGATTGTGTATTATGCTTTCATGCATAGGCTGAAAAACGTGCACACCATAATGCATTAGAGCGTAAGAGAAGAGATCATATCAAGGATAGTTTTTCAAGCCTTAGGGATTCTGTTCCTGCTTTACAAGGTGAAAAAGTTGCTAGCAGAGCGCAAATACTTAAAAAAGCAGCCGAATACATACAATTCATGCGACGTAAAAATTCTTCGCATCAACAGGACATTGATGATTTGAAAAGGCAAAACAGTCTATTGGAAACTCAAAGTAAGATTTGTGTCATGTCAGGTAATAAATGTTCGAGTATATAATACAGGTAACCCTCCTACAACATGGTTCGCTAAACACTATTCATAAATTGCGAAAACCCTCCCACAACATGGCATTCTATAACATGGTTTCGCTATTACATGATTCATAAATTGTGTAAACCTTTGTACAACACTTAATGCTTTTACACCACTGGTAATATGATTTTGTTTAACATATTTAAAAATCAAATTACCTTAAAATAATGATGTGAAGAAATAATGAACTTTGGGTCTCATATAATACGGTTTCACATAACATTGCATTTTCTAGGAACCTATCTACCGTATTATAGGTGGGTTACCTGTATTAACATTTGATTTACAAAAAAAAAAAAGAAAAGAATATATAAGTTAATCTAATAATTAGGAGTCGCTCTGAACCAAATTATCTACAATTTAATTATGTTTATTTTCTTTTCTATGTATAATCAGTACGAACGCTAGAGAAAGCCAAAATAACTGGAAACTTTGCGGCAGAAACATGTGAGGTATCTAAATCTGATTCGATAGGAATGAATAGTTACAATGATTCTGAATCTGAATCTTCGGATAGTGAAACAGGACGAGCGATCCGTCAACCGAAGAAGTTAAAAGTCTCCGGTCTTCATCATTGACAAAAACTGAAAAAAGTGCATAAGAATTGATTATTCTAGAACTTCTTTTTTGATATAATGCAATCATCTTACTACAAGAAAAAATATTTTATGTAAAATTACAAACTTAAAATACCTATTAACACTTTACCGACTGATAGTCTATTAATCGGCTTTTTGTTGTCGACACTTACCGACGGGTAGCCCATCACTCTCCCTGGCGAAAGAATCTGCAGCTGGGCGATCAGTCGGACGTGCATATGCTGTTACACAGCTAGTGGTCGGTAAAGTGTTAAAATAAGTGAATAAATTTAATTTATACAATAGTATTTTACCTCTATGTAATATAGTCAATAAATATTTATCCTTAATACATAGTAATAAAATGTAATAAAATATAACATTGTAAGGAAAAAGGATGTTATAAGGATAGCGTGTTACGTTGCACGGACCAATATATTAGAAAAAAAAAAAATATATATATATGTACCTGTAGGTATAATACACAAATTAGGTAGAAATATAATAAGGAAAAAAATTTTAAATATATGTATCATTATGTTTCTTGTTTTATCTTATATAACATGATGTTATAATAAATAATTTTTGAAAATATTTCCTCTGATATTAAAGTATACAAAAATATAAGTTTACAAGTTAATTTAATAAAATTAATCAACATCCATTTTAAATAATATTTGTACTTTCTAAGACGTTATGAACTTTATGTACAACGGACAAGTTTATGGCATTTATGTAAACAATTATATTATTAGTTTACTTATTTTCTCCCATTATTCTTCATCGCATCGTTGTTATTGCATATCATAATTCCAAGATCTTTTATTACGTAATTGCCATAACATTATTAGATTCTCGCCTATCCCGTGCACGGCGATTTTGAAACCAGATTTTTACCTGTAAATTTATGATAAAATAAAATCATTTGAAAAAACAATTAATTTTTTAATTTATACATAGATTAACTGAAAACAAAAAAATATTTGTAAAGCATGTAAATCTATATTTGTAAAGCAAACGAAAATAGTAAACTAATATGGAAATTTATTGTTTGTTCTAAAGAAACATATGTACACCTATAAACGAGAAAAGATTTTTGGCGTAATACCAAAATATTTGGTAACGCACGAGAACGTGTGTAAGTACATATTTTTAACTTGCAATAATCCAATTGTAATGAATCGTTTCTTTTATATCTCGAGATTCTGTTGCACGTTACAAAAATAAGATAAATACTATTAAATTAAAGAAAATATAAGAAAAAAAAATTCAGCAACTTTCTGGTCTTTTTTTTTAATTCGTAATCACAAATAACGATTCGTTTTTTTTTAATATCACTAAATTTTGTTGCGTGAAAGATATAAATGAATTAAATATGAAACTAATAAATAAATAAAAAAAATAAGCATATTTGAATAACTTACTCTACTTTCAGGAAGTCTCAATTCAGTTGATATATCATACGCGTCTCCCCTTGACAGATAAGCATTTTCTTTATACTTTTCCTCAAGAACTCGAAGCTGAAACGAAGAGAACGGTATGCGTGGATGAATTCCGGGTCGTCTTTTAGTATTTTTACCAGTGAAGCTTCTTCTAGGTAATTTAGGCGGTTTATATCTCGTATATTGTAGCCAAGTTAATTCGTTTCTTTGATTTTTCTCATTAGATGCTGCGACTTCTTCTCTTCTAACGTCATCTTCGTATTTTGTGTTGATCGAACGCGACTGCGCAATAGATTCCTGTATTACATTAGATCCATCATCATCGTTATCTTCTTTTTCGTTAATATTCCTTGCGAGTTGATCAATCGGTCTTAAATCAAAATCACGACTACTAACAAGATTGGATACTTTTTTAATATCATCGTCATTCTCTCGACGAAATTTCATGCTTTGATCATGTAATTGATTAACAACGACATCGACACAATTATTTAAATCTTTAGATGTTACTATATCCTTAGATACGTCATGATCGTTAGCCAAAATTCGTGCTATACTAAAGTCACTCCTTTCGGAGCGTGATTTTGGCAACGATGAGTTCATCGCGAATGATGAGAGAGAAATAGAGTATTGGATGGTGCAAAGGAAATAAATCGTAGGGCTTGGCCCTTCGTCCTTTATATATACTACATCTGAGTAGTATCTAGATACCCCACCTTTTATTTTCGCTAAGGTATATCTATTTTGTAGTAAATCCAAATTAGACAAGCATAGTTGCACAACAACCATCGATGGCTATCGCTTTTCTCGTATAGGAAACTCTTGTGCATAGGTTCTATCAATGATAATGATAGTAGTAGTAGTAGTAGTGGTGGTTGTAGTTGCATGGTGGTGGTTTAACGCAGTACCTGCCCTTCTTTTGTGTGCATGCTCTTATAACAGTGCATTATCTTGCGACCACATCTTTCGAACAGCCAACGGTAATAACAATGTAATTGATACTCCCGGTATACATCACTCAACAACAAAAAAAGTTGTGGATGGGATAGAAGGGGGGTAGAAGAGATCTTTTGGCAAGCGTGTAATGCTTGCTTTTCTATGGGGTAGCAGATGTTTCGATCTATTCGAGCTTATATAATTAAAAAGCCACGGGGGTCGACTAATCCGGTAATAGATCTATCTCGTTGATGTAAATATTGAACCTTTTCTTCGAACTTTTCTACTTCTCAATCTTCGTCAACTAAACTACATACGCGTAAATATCATTCATTAAATTAAATTAAACCGATTTGTTTATCTCATTTTGTTTCTATTTTTTAATTTCTTCTTGAAACGTTTTTGTTCCTCCTTCTTTACATACGTTGTGTCGATGATATATGAAACAGAGAGAGAAAAAAAAAGAAAAGACCCGATTTCATGTATTTAAATTTTCCCCGATAAGATTATAACAAGTGTAAAGATAAGAAACTTACGCATTGCAAATATAATACTTAATAAGTTTAAGCGTCTCTTTTAAATAAACGTTTCATTAAAATTGAAAGAAAAAATAATAGAAGCATTGATTTTTTAGACACGCGACATTTAAGAAGATGTTACGTTTATATTTTTTCTTACACTGTTGTAATATTGTAAAAAAAGTGGAGCCAAAGAATAATACCGCTCATTACTATGAACCCTTTTCGTTTTTATCATAGTAAGCTAATAAGTCTTTAGCTTACGCAATATGAGAACGCATGCATGAATACATTTACATTTTTAATACACACACATACGTATACATTGCATAAAAATTACGTCGGATCATTAAGATGTCTCGAAATCTAAAAGAAAAAGAGAGATTTATGAGAAATTCTTGAGTCATCATTTTATGCGACTCATGCAAAGATAGCGTTTAAGAATACGCGCGTTAATTTGAAATTTGAAGAGGTGATAAGAGAGGCCGAAAGGGTACACTATTGAAACAGATATCTGTCTGTAAATCTAATTGATAAATGAGGTCAATGATAAGTAATCTTAAATAAAAAAAAAAGAAAAGAGAAAAATATAATATATATGAAAGAAAAGTATTATCCAATATACGTGAGTGTGTGGGTTGAAAAGTTTTGAGTCTAACATAAGAAACAATTTTGGTTCGGTCAAAGTTACTTATATTTTTAAACATAATCTTGAAATTTTCCAACCGACTCTAGTATAACGAATTTGAAAAATAAATCGATTTCTTATGTTTGATCGATCGATAGTAAATAAATTAAAGTAGGCCACTATTTAACCAGAAAAAGTCAATTATGTCGATGATCGCGTTAACGTAATTTAATTGTTAAATTACTTCGTTAAGAAATTATCATATGAAGTCAGGAACTCTTTAATTAATTAAATTTTAAAATATAATTATACACTATATTGCATTAGTAAAAAAAATTAGGTTTTACAACAGAGTAATAAAAATATGTAAACATATTCTTATTTACTAATATGTATGATTATTTTTAAAAGATAGTACCATAAAAACAAAACTTCTAATCTGTAAATACGGGATCCTGGGATTTCCCTTAAAAAAATAAATATATATAATATACATATCTATATCTAACATACATACTTATATAAAATGATATCACATGAAATTAATATATTCGGCAATTAAAAGAATTCATTAATCATTTGTATAAATATGTACACATCATGCATTTATCCATCCATAGATAAGGTATGAAAGAAGAAAAATAAAAATGATTAAAATGTCGTAATTTATAGTCACGGAGTGACTTATCTCCTTGTTACATTATTGTCCGTTGCGTCGAATTGCGCATGCGCACGCGCCCGTGGTGGCGGGACAGGGAAATTATTATTTCATCCATACCGTGCGTCGTCAGCTGGTTTAGTTCGTAACGGATCGGACTTCCGGGCGAGAAAACGAACGATCAAACGAGTGAGAGAAAGAAGGAGGGAGAGAAAGAGAGAAGGGGAAGTTAGCGTTGTGTCTCTGCTTCGATCCTACAAAATCATTTCGTTTGAGTTCTTTGACGAATCTTCGAAGAATTTTTAAACAGGACGAATATGTCTTCTTGTACGAGGATGCAACAACATTCCGTTCAACAGACTAACGGTGATGGTAATCCGGGCTCACCAAGAAAGAAACAGAGAACATCCACGAGTGGGCTCGTTTCCAAGGTCACGGTAGTCCTTGGCGCGCAATGGGGTGATGAAGGCAAGGGAAAGGTTGTGGATATGCTGGCAACTGATGCTGACATCGTATGTAGATGTCAAGTAAGTATTTTATTATATTTTACTTTTTTTCTTTTGTTATTCATTCTTATTATTTGCTCGCTTACCTCTCTCTTTCCCCTTCTCTCACTTTCCTCTTCTCTCTCTTTCTATATTTTTCTTCCTTTATTCTTCTCTATTTCGATTCCTCTTTTTTTTGCTATTTCTTCTTCGATTAATCGATATAAACATCGTAAACGAGTTTGCCGCTCCTTTTTTTCCTAATTCAAACTAAATAAATATGTTAATCGTGTTAAGTTTCAAACGAAAACATTTATAAAAGATTTATTTTCTCGAAAGTTTTCAAGAAAGATTTTATTTTATCTATTATTATCCTTGCCAATTATTTCGTTTTCGTTTTGGTTCGTTTTGTTTTTTTCTATTGTTGGAAACATATCTCGTATATACGTTGAAATCGTTCAATACAGATATTTTTTAATTTATTTTGTAATTCTTTTTTGTATTGGTTATGTGGTGTTTAATTTATTACGTATGAAATACATACACATATTTACTTTAATCGTTCAATGTTATATTTTTAGACAAAAACGTCATTTGTTCGATGGATCTTACATTAGAAGTTTCAGCCACAAATATATGTATAACCTCTTTTATATTCAACACCTGGGATTATATAATTCTTGATTATTAGATAAATTGAACTTTGAAAGATCGTTGACGATATTCACGTGTTGTCCTTTTAATTTATTTCCTGTTTATTTTTTTGTTATTAATCTTATGTGATTTTTCTTTTTAAGTGTTAATTTTTAGGTATACTGTATATTATTATTATTATCATTATTATTATTAATACAGATTATATAAATAATATTCTATAATTAGCAACAAAAAAGGAGTAAGCATTTTTTTTATTTCTATATTATTATTATTTTTTTATGTTTTCATGCAATATAATATTGAAGATGAAACATGCAATACTATGAGAAACTTTCTAATGTTTATCTTAAGATACTGAATTTAAATAATATCTCTGCTATTTAACACATAAATTGTTTGTTCATGAATCACAGTATAAAAAAAAATACCTGAGATTGTATAATATTAGCTTTATATACTATTGCAAAAGAAAAACTAGATTTTGTAATTTATCATTAGTGTAGAAAAGGATCCAATATATATATAATTTCTTTTTTTAAAGATAAAAGAATCAAACATTCTGTTGCCAAAGATACAATAAATTAGTTCAATATGAGAGGTTATTGATGCTTATCGCTGGAAAAAATAGAAAATTTCATTTAAAGAATTTGTTCATAGGTAGAATTTAATCGATATAAAGTAAGAAAATTGAAACGATGAAATTAGGTCTCTCGTTTAGCTCTTGTTCATATGATATATTTTTTCTATATCATATATTAAAAAAGGTCATATTTGGAAACCAAAAAAAGTTTCTGTATATTATTATATATGAAATAAACAAATTATATTGATTCTTTTATGGCTGGTAAAAGCCCTGGCTCTTCAAATATTACTGTGATTTCACAGGGAGGAAATAATGCAGGGCATACTGTAGTTGTAGAAGGTGCCGAATTCGACTTTCACCTTCTGCCTAGTGGAATAATCAATCCCAGATGCAAATCCGTTATAGGTAATATTTTCAAATCAACAAGTAAAGTTTAATAGTCTGGTTCTTCTTCGTGTTCCGAAACAAAAAAAAAATAGATTAAAAAAATACAAAATAAAACCAATCATCTAATACACTGACATATTCTATGCTAAATCCGCTATAAATCAAAAACCTACAAGACGCAGAAATGCTTAATATATAATGTTATAGGTATATTCATATACAATTAACAAAAATTAAACTATTCTAAGTAATAATTAATGGTAACTCGATAAAAAAAAATATATCTTTTTGTGAAAGCAGGAAACTAGAGCACTGTTCTATTTTTCTATTGTATATATACATCTGTAAAAATTCATTTTTTTTCTTTGCTTTTTTCCTTTGTCTTATTATAAATCTCACTGATTGATAAAATTAATATACTTTATTATTTATGTTCTAGCCATTTATGTGCATATATAAATATACGTATATATATATTTTTTTTAAATAGGAAATTATATTTTATTAAAAAACATTTATATTTTGTTTGCAGGAAATGGGGTAGTTATTCATCTCCCAGGTCTCTTCGAAGAATTAGCAAAAAATGAAGCCAAAGGACTTAAAGATTGGAAAGATCGACTCATCATATCGGATCGAGCACATCTGGTATTTGATTTGCATCAACAGGTAGATGGATTACAAGAATTAGAAAAGGGAAATCAGTCTTTGGGAACTACAAAAAAAGGTATTGGGCCAACCTATTCTAGCAAAGCTACAAGAAATGGACTTAGGATCGGAGATCTTTTGGGGGATTTTGAAGTATTTACCAAGAAATTCAATGCATTGGTATTCTCATATCAAAAAATGTTTCCCGCATTACAAGTGGATATTAACGCAGAGTTGGAACGTTATAAAGAGTAAATATAATGTTATAAATATTGTTATAAAAATAAAAACGAACGCTCATTAATATTATTTGGAAAAATTTGTTCTATAGATACGCAGAACGTGTAAGGCCGCTTGTAAAAGAAACCGTTCAATATTTACATCATGCTTTAAAAGAAAATAAGAAGGTGCTAGTTGAAGGTGCCAATGCTGCTATGTTGGATATTGATTTTGGAACATATCCATACGTGACAAGTTCAAATTGTAGCATAGGTGGAGTTTGTACAGGTCTTGGTTTACCACCTAATACGATTGGAGAAATTATTGGTGTGGTAAAAGCATACACTACAAGAGTTGGAGATGGTCCGTTCCCGACAGAACTTCTTGATGCAACAGGAGAATTACTTCAAACTAGAGGTCACGAGTATGGTGTAACTACTAAAAGGAAGAGAAGATGTGGATGGCTCGATTTAACATTGCTTAAATATACATCGATGGTTAATGGGTAAGCTGTTATTATATTTTTAATCCAAGTATAGTAGTAATATTTTGTAATCTTGACTCTAGTAATTAATTAATTAATTTTTACCACAGATATACCTCTATTTGTTTAACAAAACTGGATATTCTTGATACATTACCAGAATTAAAAGTGTGCATTGGGTATCGTATAAATGGAAAAGAAATAGATTATTTCCCAAGTACAACAACAGAATTAGGAAAAGTTGAAGCCATATACGAGCGATTAGAGGGATGGTTATCCGTAACTGAAGGTGTGCGTTCCATAGATAAACTACCGCATAATGCACGAACGTATATTCAGTTCATAGAACAATATTTGGATATACCTGGTATATATAAAATTTGTAATTTGTATTAGGATAGCACATTAATGTAAATTTTATCACAAAAAATTATTTTTTCAGTTAAATGGATTGGCGTTGGTGCTGGTCGAGAAAGCGTAATTGCTCTTTGACAATGTAGGATTTGTATTGTGTTACTTAAACGCACCATATCTAGTGTATTATTAATTTTAACTCTATGTGTAATATTTCTGGTTCAGAGCTGATGCACGCACACTACAATAAGTTGAACACCAAAAAAAAAGAAAAGAATAGTTTCGACAAAGTAGTTTTATCCTTGAATTTAAGTAATTAGATACTTATATTGTGATTATAATGCAATGATAACATTTAGTCATTTGTATAGTCAGTGTCTATTATCTGAGACCTCGATGATCATTGTCAGTAAACTTTTTGTTGTTTTCATCTACTATTCAAGGAACATAACTTATTGTACAAAATATTTAATAATATTTACTGTCTATACAATCTAAAAAAAAGCCTGTGTGTCATTGAACCTATTTTTTAAACAAATAATAGTAAAACAATTCGAATTAGGTAATTCAATGTACAATAATGCACTCAATTAGTATAAATTACTATCATTAATAACTTAAATACTTGCTCGTAATAAATGAAAATTACAATTGGATAGATTCAAATTAATCGGTGCCATATGTTTTATATTATCCAATGAAATAAAACACATGTGGTATTGTTAAACATTTATTTTTTCATTGTATCTCTTAATACTTAAGTCATAAAATGGAACTGGTAAATGAAATGGGAGATTTATTTTTAATCCACGCTTAAATATATCATTGTATGTATTTTATTCTATACCCTTAACAATGCGCTGTGATAAATTAATTTAAAATCAAAAAATAATAATTTTATTTTTGTACGATATCTGGTGAAAGTCTCATAAGATTGCAAGAGCAGTTTACACATTTATTAAGAAATTAGATTAGGAAAGAATAAGGAAAAATAATCTTTTTCGAAAATGGTCTAGGTCGGGTGTGTCAAATTGGTGGTCCATGGTCACGATGCTATGCAGAAAAATGAAAAACAGAACAATGTGTTACAAAAAAAAATAACAACTAACCATCACGTGTTGCTATGACATACTAGAAGACTAGGCCGTGGTTACGCACCTCGCTAGTAACTTCGAGTCAATTTCACTAAAATTCCAGAATGATTCAGTTTTAAAAAATAAATATCAAAAAGTAGGAACCCCTAAAATATATTCCTATTTAGGTGAAAAATATCTAGAAATTACAAAATTTGCTACACAAATATTATGCTTTTTTAGAAGTATGTACTTATATGAGCACACATTTTTCATGCGGTAAAACGACTTATAGATTAAGATTAACTGATAAACATCTATCTGCTA
Source organism: Polistes canadensis (assembly GCF_001313835.1). Lineage (NCBI taxonomy): Eukaryota > Metazoa > Arthropoda > Insecta > Hymenoptera > Vespidae > Polistes > Polistes canadensis. The sequence goes on from NW_014569624.1 coordinate 476,640, forward strand.
TAATGAAAATTGTTCTCAGTCCAGATATTAAAAAATTAGTAGGAGGAAGAAAGCGCTGGCCAACTTTTTGTTTCCGATAAAAACAAATTTTAATTTTATAAATATATACATTAAATAAAATAAATCTTTAAATAAAAGCAATACTATATAATAAATATATATTGTTGAATTAAAGTAATTGAATTATATAATGTGTTTTAATTGTACTATTTATTCCTGCATTCTTACTTCAAAATATAATTTTAAGAAAATGTATAAATGTAATGTTACTTACTAGTTGCATTAAATGAATTTGTGTAAATGAGTTGGACATATCTGGACTAAGCCATTGAAGTATTGTATATTATGTGATAAAGTGTTTAATCATTAAAAAGTGAACTCATTCGAAAATTCTAGAAACGTTTTAAATGCTACTTATAGAACATAACCATAAATAAACGTTTTCATTTAGTATTGTTTTGGATGTCCGCACACATTAGTGACATTAGTGATGGTTTTTTAAATTGCATAATGGTATTTTAATGATGGTACTTTTTTTAATTTTTTAATGGATTATGAATATAATATATCTACAAATTATTTATTTAACAATTGATTATATTTAGATTTGTGTGGCATTACACTAATTTAAATCTACTTTCCTTTAAATTATGAAATTAGACAAATGGAAAATATGATATAATGCAAGGAAATAATATAAAAAACAAAAAATATAATAGATATTTTAATAATTTCTATTTTTTATTTTTATTTTTATTTTTTTTCAGAATTCATTTTTAACCTATTTAAGTTTACCCATTTAAATATCATAAATTTAATTCCTCCAAAAATAAAATATTGATATATAATTAATATTAAATATTTTAAATATATCAAATATTATATGTTTCAATGTAATTATATTGAAATAATAATTGAGTTATGACTTAAAAAATTTTAAAACGGATATTCAGGATGATTCTCAATACCTTTCAGGAAAGTGAGATCACATATACGTGCAGATTTTCCTTTGTTTAAAGCATTCAATTTTAATATATCTTCGTCTTCCAATTCCCAATCAAATAATTGTATATTTTCTTTAATTCGTTGTGGGTTAGTACTTTTTGGAATAGCTGATATACCCTTACAAATAATATGTTTCAGCAAAATTTGAGCTGCAGTCTTATTGTATTTTTGGGCGATTTTCAAAACAACAGCATTGGTTAATAAATCTGGAAGGACATCAGTCTTTCCTAGTAATTTTACCAGTCCACGGGTACCCAAAGGTGAATACGCAGTTATACTAATATTATTACTTTTACAAAATTTAACCTGTAATGCATGGTTTATCGTTATCATTATTTTTATTTTCATTCTATAATAAAAAAATATCATTTTTATATTACGATACTTACCAGTTCAACTTGCTGGAAGTATACATGTAATTCTACTTGTAAATTAGAAATTGGTATAGATGTGATTGATAAGATTTTTTTTATTTGAGTTTCGTTAAAATTCGAAAGGCCTATACTTTTAGTTCGTCCTAGTTCAACTTGCTTTTCCATCTCCTTCCAAACTTTTACATGATCCGTAGAAGTATCACTCAGAACTTCTCCTTTTTCGTTCTTAGGAAATAAATCCTCTCCAATTTCTTGAAAAGTAAATGGCACATGTATCAAGTAAAGATCTAAATAATCTAATTGTAAATTTTCCATAGATTTTTTAATCCATTTTTCAACACTTTCTGGACGAACACCGACTGGTGGCAACTAAAATTTATCATAATATTTTGTTCCTTATTATTATCGCATATAATATTTTTATTCGCATCTTAAATTATTCATAAAATATTAAATAATTATTATAAGTAAAATAATGATAAGACATTGTAAAAAACTTTGTAAGTTGTGCAATAAAAATCTGATTATATATTAT